>NC_083766.1:63409850-63439850 GCF_963514075.1 Conger conger
ACCGGGGTCCTGCCCTGCCATTGGTTGATTGGTTGTAAGGCAGTTAAACTGTGTTCACACAGTCAATGTTCACGTCACTTGGTTTTGCAGAAACATTTTTGAATGTATGAATGTCTTTTGCACCACTTTCAGAAAATACAATACATTAAATTTAAAAAATAATCATTTTCTTTCTTTTTTTCTTCTTTTTGTAAGTATGACTACAGATACAAACTATCCCTGTACATAACTGAGCATTGTTTGTAACAATCACATGTGGAAGGTTAAAATATAACAAATAAATAAATTGAAGGAAATAATCTGAGGTCACAAAGGCGTCTCTTACACAGACAGGCTTTGGTCACAGAATGAATGTGACTCCATTTTGTTTTGCTTAGTTTTTTCTCCATTATGACAGCTTTTTTCTGAGACGTTACCGTGGTAACACCGCCGTTAAGAACCCTCACCCAGGTGCAATTAGCATTGAGGTTGATTGAAAGCGCATTTGTGTTTTTGTTTTTTTCTCACAGTGTGCACACTGGTTCTGCGTAAGGGGGCAGATCTGCAAGCGTATCACTATCAAATAACAAAAACAAAACCTGTAAACGTCTCTTGCATTTGGCCCTTTGTTAAAAAAAATCATAGTACAATAAAACAAGGATACAAATAATTTTGTTCTTTTTAACTGGAGGAGCATGCAAGAGTGGGTTGACCTGAATGGCAGCAGAGGTAAAGTCTCTGACTAAAGTAAATAGAGCAATAAAAACAACATGGCCGCCACACTATGAACAGGGGGCTGGTTCCCCCCCGTTCTCCAGCACAGAACAACACAGTGGAAACAGAAATAAATTGACAATGCAATCTTTCCACCGTTGCGTCTTTGTCTCCGTCTCTCTCCCTCTATTTCTCACTCACTCTGTCCGCCTGTCCACCTGGCCGTCATCTGGGGTCCCTCACTGGTACATTCTGCGTCTCATGTACACCTTGGCCATAAAGTTCTCCAGCTCCTCGTCGCTGTCCTGCTGCCCCGCCCCCGCCTGTCCGTAGAACTCGTCATCGGCGGTTGCCATGGCGGCAGCGGGCAGGTAGTACAGGGACTGGCGGGGGAGCGGGCGGGGCTTGGGCACAGGCAGGGCCTGGTAAGTCCGCGGGTGGGGCAGGATGTAGTTGGAGATGTACGGGCTCTGGGGCGGGACCGGCCTCTTCCAGGGCGGGTACCACACCTTCGGGGGCTTGAGGTCGTAGTCCATGGAGTTGCCCATGAGGTCGTCCAGGGAGAGCGCGGGCTTGGCGTAGTAGCGGGACTTGGGCTGGGGCGAGGGGAAGTAGACAGGGTAGTAGGCGCGGTAGGGCTTTTGGTAGAAGGGGTACGAGGGGTAGGCCAGGAGCTGTTTGGGAGGCTTGCCCCAGTACTTCTGCTTGCTTCCTTTCATTTTGAGCTTGTCCGGGTACCACTTCCTGGGGTAGGGGGCGAGGTAGGGGGCCTGCTGCTTGCGTGGGGGGGGGCGGGGGGGGCCGGGGGCCACGGGCAGGAAGGCCGGCGGGGGCATCAGGGGCCGGTAGCGGGGGGCCATTTCGGGAGAGTCCTTCTTCTTCTTCCTCCTCCTCTTCTTCTTGCCCACGTCGCTGATGATGTCCACCACGTCGTCGGCCGGCAGGTGCAGCTTGCTGGAGATCTCGATCAGCTTGTCGATGGTCTGCGGGTCCACGTCCTCGTCCTCGTCCTGCAGCTCCTCGGAGCGCTTGTCCTCCACGCCGTTGCCCAGCAGCAGCGTCCCGCGGGGCCCCGCAGCGCCCCCTTGCTTCTTCACCATGTACTGCAGCAGCATGTCGGACGCCATGTCCGCCAGCTTGGCCTCCTCCTCCCGGTTCCTCTGCGCCTCCGCCACCTGCCGCCGGATCTCCTCCTGCTCCGCCCGGGCCCTGGCCTCCTCCTCCTCCCGCTCCTGGCCCTCGGGGCCCCGCGTGAAGGCCCCGGCGCTGAGTGTGTTGTAGAGGGGCCCGGTCTTCGGGTCCTCGGCCTCCTGCCACTTCACCTTCTTGCCGGCGCGCGCCAGCTCCTGGTTGTACAGCTTGTAGCCCTTGAGTGGCGGCAGGATCTCGTTGTCCTGGAGACCCAGGTCGATGTTGGGGAAGTACCCCCTCGCCCTGCGCTGCTGCCCCCCTTGCCCCCCCTGCCCCCCCCCTCGGGAGCTCCACAGCTCCTCGAGTGCCCCCTGCAGGTTCCAGTCCTCCTCCTGCTGCACCTCCTCTTCACTGGCCTCCCCATTCGCCTCCTCTGCTGCCCCTAGTCCTCCACTCCTCTTCCCCCTGTCCTCCTCCTCCTCCTCCTCCGTGCTCCCTCCCACCCCGGCCTGTTCCAGGCCCTCCCCCGGCCCCTGGGGCTGGCCCGGGGCCCCCAGCAGGGATGCCGCTAACGCCCCGGGGTGCAGGTCCGGCTGTGGCCCCTCAGCGGCGGGGGCCGGGGGCCCCTCTGCCCCCACCCGGGCCACGCCCACGTGCCTGTCGGCGCCATTCCCCTCCGTGGCCACCGGGGCGGCAGTGCTGAGCTGGTGGGCGACACTGTGCAGGATCAGCAGCAGGTAGAGACGGCCCGAGACCATGACCCTACGGGGGAGAGGCAGGGAGGGGGGAGCCTGGGGGGGGGAGAGGAGTTTCAATTAAGTGAGAAGACAAGAGCGGGAGAGACAGAGGGACCAAAAGGAGGGAGGGAGAGAGAGAGGGAGAGAGAGGGACAGAAGGGAGGGAGAGAGAGGGAGAGAGAGAGAGACAGAGGGACCAAAAGGAAGGAGAGAGAGAGTGAGAGAGGCAGGTAAGGAACATTTAGGAAGAGCGAAATCAGAGAGGGGGCAGAAATGGCTGAAAGTGCAATGTTTTGAAAGGTAAATCAAACACCTTCACATTAACCTTATTAACATTAACCTTCACATTATTAACATTAATATTAACTTTACATTAACATTATTCATTTAAATTCGGCACCTGCTAATTCTGTGTGTGACAGGTTGAGCACGGGACAGTGAGGGAGCCCTGTTCCTCCCTGTTTTAGGGCTGACCACCATATTCGGACAAAAAGTTCCTAAATAGAAAATCTCAAAATGAGGTGCAGGTTTGGAAGGCATTTAATTTTAGCTGATATCTAAAACTGAAATCGCAGCATTGTCATTTGATTGAAGTAGTGTGACACAGAGACAATTCAAAATATTAAGAAATATGTAACTGTGCTGTTTCACCGGCCTTGTATGCAACAACGACCGTTAGCGCCACGTAGTCTCATTGCAGTCTTCAGCGAAACTTTTTTCTAAAGCCAGTCGTTGGATATGTCGCCGCAGATCAAGCCGCAGATTGACAGAAAGGAGAGAGGAAAAAATAACAATTTAAATTTCCCTCAGCGGGAAAATATCGCGCGCCGCTGCCGGTCCGGTTAATTGGCTTTTAGGCTGTTCAATTGCTGCCTGGCGTCACGCCTGCCCGCGCGCACGCGCGATTGCAGCGCCGGGGACGCGCATACAGGGAGTCGCCCGCTTTAACCTGAGAATAAAGGAAGAACAGTAAAAATGTATATATTTTAATGAATGAATATCGTGTTTCACATTTCATTTGATGTTGCATTGTGTCATCGTTATAGAGGCATTTAATCAATAGAATTGCCTTAAACGTCGCGCATAGGTTCAGTCATTTTTTTAAATCCAGCAGAACCAATGAATTATTTTGAAGGTTGTCCAGTTTATGAATGAACAATAAAACGGGTAGTAAATCTATGACAGGAGTCGGTCTGCGTGTGGAGGAACCCAGTAAGAGGAAGAACGATGGAATCACCGATTCTATCTGCCCAGCGGTCTGAAAGGGCGGAATTTAACACACTGTATTCATTCAGAGACCGTCAGTGCAGCTGGAATGCAGCGTTTTAAAGTGAATTCAAGTGTTGGTGATGGATTGTTGCCTCACCCACCTATAGATGAATGCACTTAAAGGTAAATGCTCTCTGCAGAAAGAATACATCAGTGATGGTGTGTGTGTGTGTGTATGTGTGTGTGTGAGCGTGTGTGAGTGTGTGTGTGTGAGTGTGTGTGTATGTGTGTGTGAGTGTGTGTGTGTGTGTGTGTGTGTATGTGTGTGTGAGTGTGTGTGTGAGTGTGTGTGTGTGTGTGTTTAAAGCCCCCACACACATATTGGAGAGACCTGTCTGCAACTGATTGGCCACCTGGTCCAGACGCAGTAGTTTTCCTACGATGGCCAGTGGCCATATGTCTGTGACTGCGTCTGTCTGCAGTGCACAGCGCAAACGCAGCTGCACTGGACCTGTAGACGTGCAGCATCCCTGGGGTTAAACCAGGAGCACTGGACCCAAGGTTCCGTGGGAAAAAATCCTTTATCTTCTGCCACTCTGAGTCACACTGGCTCTTCAGAGTGTGTGCATTCATCATTTTAGCAGTATAATAATAATAATAATAATAATAATAATAATTCTAAAAATAATAATAGTGTGTTTTATATTATTATTATTATTATTATTATTATTATTATTATTATTATTACTATTATTATTATTATTATTATTATTATTTCCTGATCCAGTACCTGTCAGCAGGGTGAGGTTCCTATCCTCACATTCTTAATTTTTATATTTCATAGATCAATATTAATTTATTTTCATCTCAATACTTACACCGCAAGCGGAGGGCCTTTGTGGAACAGTCTAGGATGCGAACCCGAAGGCTTCTGGTTAAAAAATGAAAACTGCATACCACACGCGATGTGACCTGCATTTGGATGTTTCATAGTTTCCCTGGCGAATTCTTTAGAGTGCAAAAATGAAGCACCTGTTTCCACTCGCAATATTAATTATTCAAGTTTATATTCGCTTATTATCGCCACTAAGAGCTTTTTTAGAAGCGCGTGCGCAGTACTTGCCGTTTCTGACGATACAATAAGCGGCGTAATCTCGCCGTTAGTCTCTGTGGGAGAGCCGTGCACATCGCAGAATCAAAAAAGCTTACGAATAACCTCTGCTCTCCAATTATATCTGATTACACCTGCGCGCTGGAAGTGGTTTGCCTGCATCAACAGCGCGGAAGCCGCTAGGCGGGTGATGATTAGGGAGTGACGTAAAATCTTGATTATCTTAATCATAAAACATAATTCACCTTATCATCCTCCTCAGCCGGAAGTTAATAACAGTAAAGGTAATTGCGGTGACATGCCGTGACCACGCTTCTATCACGACCCCCCATCACACTGTTCCGTGTCTCTCTCTCCACCCGACCGTCCTTATTTTCATCCCTTATTTCTGCTCGTCTTAGTTTTGCATTCCTTCACACGGTCTGTCTGTGCAGATGATGCATCCTGAACGTATCCATCCGTTTATCCCTCCGCTCCCACCGTCATTTCCAAAACTCCAGTCCGGTCCAGGCAAATAAACACCCGGGTACGTATGGATTTATTAAATGTGTCATTTATAACTTTGAAAAAGCTTATATTATATCCTAGGCTATGCATTAACCACCACAACTAACACAGTTGCGACCATTGCTGCCGATAATAGCCGTTCTGGTGGAATTTTCTTACCTGGAATTGTGGAGGGGAGAAGCCGATCCTTATCTTCGCTTTTATTTTCCGTCTTCCCTGTAACAAGTTACTACGAAAAAGTTGTTGAACTTCTTTCTTCTTGGATGTTTTGTTCCTATACAAAACAGCTGGACGTTTTTTTGTGTTTGTTTTTTTTTTTGGTATTTTGTTTTTGTGCTGGTAAAAAAATGTGTTGGTATAGATATTCTATGAGCCGTGCTGATGCTCCAGCGCGTGGGAACGCGTTTTCAGAGCCACGGCCAGCTTTTCTTTCCTATAAATACGGGCCGGTCTCCCCACGTGACTCTGCGTCAGGGCTGCCCATTGACGTCAGCCCCTCCATTGATAAGAATTTTTTCGTGTCTGGATCGAACTCCCGAGCCTTCGCTACGCTGCATCGCCCCGGTGACTGGGCGGAAGCGGGGATGAATGAACGAAGTAGTATTTTCTCCACCTGAAGAGGAAAGGCGAAAGCGACAATGAGGATACGGGTAGAATGTGGGAAATTTTCTGAGAAAAAAATGTTTTAGGGTAACCGTTCTTCCCAGAGTGTCTCTCTTTCCATTCGGAGTAATGATTAAACAATTATAAGCATAACCATAACAAATAGGGTAATTATTATAAAACAAAGACGTGATTAGGACATGGGATTTTAATCTCCTGGCAGATGCCAGAGAGCCCTGTTTCCGCTTCGGGGTGTCGGTCATTATTGGGGTGCCGTGATGGGCGCGAGAGGGGCGCCGCTCTGCTGGAGGGCGCGTGACGCAGCCAGTTCAGCCTCGCTGCTCAATTTCCGCTCAATTTCCTGAAGCTCTTTCAATTTTCTGCTCTTTGTCTCGCGCTGTCTCTGACTGGCCCCATCCGTCTCTTCCTGTCAGCTTCGCTTTCGCGTTCTGACATTTCGCTATAATGCCCGTTTCTTTTTCGCCTGATATTCTGTGTGGAAGTTTTCTATTGATCAAAACGCACGGTCGGACAGGAAGCACGCGCGCGCACGCACAGCTGAATGAATACAGTAGAATTCGAAGTTACTTAACTGACTTAATTTATATATATATATATATATATATATATATATATATATATATATATATATATATATATATATATATATATATATATATATATATATATACACACACACACAATTTTCAGTGTACTGTATTTGGGCTTGTTTCTTCCAGATGTACCGATAACCCATCATGTAGTTCCGTTCAGTCACGGGTCCTTGTCTTCTAAGTCCATTTTTTTAATTGTTTTTTTTAAGAAAATATGTTGCATTCGGTTTCTGTTGGATCTGTCCTATTTGGTCTTCTCTTGGATCTCGTCACTAAATGGTTACCTAATTTAACCTGTGCCGATCTAACGTGTCCGCGCGAAGCCAATGCTACAGATTATTGTTCAGTTACTCATTTCACCGACAGTTATGGCGGCAGAAGCTCTCACGTGCACAATCCAGCGCGCCATAATTGCCCAATAATAATAATAATAACAAGATAATAATCGTTACTGTGCGGGATTTTTTTCTCTCCCATAATTAATGTTCATTTATTGAGTTCAGTGAGTTTTTATAGAGAACAGACAAAAAACGAAACTTATCAGTCGATGAATCAGAGAGGATATTATGTTTGATGTACTTCTAGATTCGCCTGACGGTGATTCATTATAAAATGATTCAAAGGTTAAAGGAACACGGGCTTTTACATTTACATTTTAACAAGAATAATATGCATTAATATTAATACATTTAGTCATGTATTAATATATGTATTCAGCCCAATTGTATTATAATTGTATTATACATACCAGAGTAGGGTTGATGAAATACACATTCACAAATAAAAATGATATAGCACATATATATATATATATATATATATATATATATATATATATATATATATATATATATATGTATATGTATATATATATAAACACACACATATATATTATATAAACACACACACACACGCACACATATGTGTGCGTGTGTGTACTTGATAAATTGGGTGTAATTAATAGATTGCACATATCTTTTATATTTGGCCCATAGACACAAACATCATGGGAATATACTAATTATTAAGAAATGCTAATGAAATATTTAAAAATCAGTTCAAACTCATGAAAGCTCTGAGCGCGCAGGCAGAGAGATGATCACTGCTCTGCGTCTCGCGCCTTGTTTTGATAATTGGTACATGGAAAAGATGTTAATAATAAAGGTAATGTCCTGTGAGTGGGACTGCATTCAGCGGGCGTTGGGAAGCCTACGCTTGCGGAAATCAGCCGAGGTGTAAAAATAGAAAATTAGGAATACAGGTGTTCCCTCCAACGAGTAACGCACACCTAATCACACTTCCGTTAGCCTTTCCGTTCCTGAATGTCACGCCATTGTACAAAAATAATAACCTAATAATTAATTATGAGAATAGATTGTTGGAAGATGTGTAATTGGTTTGCGATTGGCCGCGCGCTGGAGGTGTATCTGCGCGCGGATCGCTGCCCGCGTGGCCAGCCGCAGAGGCCACATTCTGATATAACGGCTGCCACTCAGCATCAGCGCGGACGCGACCCCCCAACCCCATTCATTCCCTCCGAGTGACTCACCTCTGCGCTCGCTCGTCCGCTCTGAGAGATTATGCTCGAAAGCGCATTATGGAGAGAGAATAATATGGAGAGAGAATAAACTCGGATAGCGGCGGATGTCTGAGCTGGTTCGTGTTTTACCATTCACGAAAAACCATGAATGGGAGAAGCAGACACTGAGAGTTATGGCGGGTGTCCTTTTACCTAAACTCCGACTACGCTAGTGCAAGCACCGCGAATAATGTCTCCATTATTACAACAATGACAATAACAGCAATAATAATAATGTCAATATCAATGACAGTATTAATAATTAGCATACTATTATTTAATATGATAATAATAATTACACTAGTCTGCTAAAATAACCGTTATACCATCGTTGTTATTACCATCATAATGGGACAATAATGTAGAACGATAACAATAATAATCACCATCATTCTCAAAATGTCAATATTTCTACGGAAATACGTCCAAGCTGCAGCAAGCTAAAATAACCGAGAATAACTGCAATATAAACTAAACACATTGTAATATATAACAATATAATAGCCTATAAGCTAAAAAGGGCAGCCTATGATGTAGGCTACCTTATGAACAACACAATATGTGCCGTTGACAAACGGTCGCCCAAAGTTCAGAACCCGATTAATTGCAGAATGTAAAGCCGTTTCTCTGCTTCGGCTGGTGCGTAATGGTGTGTGAGTCTCGCGCCCACATGCGGCGATGAGTCGGGCGACAGCGCATCAGCTTTGATAGTATTTCCATCAAACGCAGATGCCGAACAGGGAGACCAGGATCAAGGAGACGCGGAGCCGTTTTGATACTGTTTAAAGCAGCAGCTAGGCTACCTCTTTTTTGGCACAGTAATCACATTTGCGAACATTTGTCACGCGTGTACGAGAGGGCAACATCGCTGAGAATAATATTTCGCGTTTTCGTTAGTAAATGTAAAATATTAATATGCGTTGTGATTCGGAGAAATTGATGTCGCGCACAATGTCACATTCTGCACACGAAGCGCACTATCAGTCGCCTGGCTCCAAAAAATATCTGTGTTGTGGCCGTGGGCTGTCTGTGAGAAATCGTCCTCGATTTCTCCTCATATTTCCATACTATCTTTTGCCATTCATCATGTGCGCGGCGCGGCGTTGGCATTTCGCGCGGGCGCTAGCCTCCCAGTGTTGTCGTTTTAAAATGCGGGAGATGCCTTCAGTCCGAGTCTCCATTCCTCCACTTCATTCATAAAAAAACACGGGTGGACGCGCCAGACGGGCGGGGCGGTTCGCTCACTACGTCACATTTTACGCATTAATCTCCAATTTAGAATTTCTCTCTCCCCCCTCTCTTGTCCTCCTCCCGTACATTCCACATCTTTTTGCAATTTTCTATTTTCAATGTCATCTTCGATATCGCTCATTTCGCCTCCCGCTATGCCTCCCCCCCCCCTCCCCCCCCCCCCCCCCCCAACGCTGAATTTCCCGGCCTGTCATTCCTGTAATGAAATGGCGCGCGGCAGACGCCAAATCAGGAAATAAGTAGCCAGAAGCCTTTTGTCTGCGGCAGGGAAACAGCGCGTTTAAAATGTCAACTCCGCCAACCCGAGCCGAGGCCGCCATGTCCGTGTGCGCGTCTCATGTAGTGTTTCATTTATTTGTTTATTCATTCAGTCATTTATTTATTAGTTCTCGGTGTTCCGCAAGGATGAAGACACATTTATTTACCAACCTTATATTTTGCTCGTGTGTCAGACGCACTATGCCAAAGATAGAATTGCAACTGAGTCCGTTCTGATAAGCGTATTCTTGTCCTGGTCAACGGCATACGTGCATTTAAAATCAATATATCAATCTATATATCCGCTGCCCGTCTAGTTGCTTTACAAATGTACAAGGATGGTTAACAGAACAGTGATTTCTCCGCTTACAGCTTATAGTTTTAAATAAGCTCTCCGCATTAGTTTTTTTTAATGCGTTCGCACTGCATCTTAAATCAACAAAAATAACCACGGCGTAATTGGCAAGGCCAGTGACTGTCATTTCAAGTTTATGTTTGATTTCCACTGGATAACCCACAATAACACACAATAACACACAACGGCAGGCTGCAGAATTATGGGTGATGCAGGCATTCAGTATTTTTTGTGAGCCGCTACTTCAACGAAATGGGCCTTCTCACTGGGTGAGCCGAACCAAATCGGTCCATAATAAGCGTGGAGAACTCCACAATGTGTGCCAACACAAAACACCTTCCCGGGATTTAAAAGATCTTCTTACTGGTTTAAAAATCCGATTGTATGTTCTAAAATACCGTACAATACGAGCCGTTATTTCCAATAGGTGTTCATACACGAACACACACACGCACACCACCTGAGTCAAATGAGAAAAAAAGTATTAAAAGTATTTTATTTTATTTTTTTCTTCTTGGTGCCCAGATTCGCTCAACGGCATATTAATTACATTAATAGTTATTAACTACACCGTATTTTTATGGGGTCTTCAGAGGCTCTGTTGGTCTTGTGATGTACAGGCTGAATGTCCATATTGTTAGGAGCCAGGGGGTCGATTGCTTTTAACCTCGTTCCAGTTGACGGAGCCCAATTTAACTGAAAATGAGCAATGATTCCCTCCTTCCATCAAAAATACAATTGATGGCCTAATTACTATCTAGCACGCCACAAATATCAAACACAATAAATTCTGACAATTTGAGGCAACACCTGCCCAGATACAAATCAGTGATAAAGATTCACTGTCCCGTGTTTACAATGTGCACATTATTTCCGATATTCACTTTTTTAAAAATCTGGGGTTTAAATGAATACTGTTTAATAGGGCGACGGTATTTTATCCCAGATTCACTCCCGTGTGCTCGTCTCATTGAAACAAAACAAAATGCCTAAAACCAGTAAAATGTAAAAATAAATTAATAATTAAATACATAAAAAGCATTAAATGCTGAATATGCGTGACTGCATGCTTGAATGGGGTCGGAATAAAAAGCGCTAATCTGCAGATTCATTCCCCCATTTTTGGCTTCAAAAGGTACGCTCTGCTTTTAAAAGGTACGCTCTGCTTTTAAAAGGTGCTCCCTGCTTTTGAAAGGTGCTCCCTGCTTTTGAAAGGTGCCCTGTCTTTAAAACGCAGCATACTCCCTGGTTTTTAGAGCTACCCCCCTAATTTTAATGCAGGGCGGCCCTCAGTCGACATCCTTTCAACGTGTAATTTGGCTCCTCGCGGCTCGTGGGCTGTGTAATCAGCTATCTCCGCCTAACCGCGCCTGCTCTCGCGCGATGGGCTGGTTGGGTGTCGTTTGTATGGACGCCACAAAAGGACCAATTTCCCCCAAGACTGTGGCGAGACAGAGATAAGACTGAAGGCAGAATTCTGCCATAATTTGGCTCAGAGCGTCACACGGCAAAACAAAAAACACCACGAGCCAAATGACCATAGCTTCAGTGTTTCTGTGTGTGATACATATTTCAAATATCATCTTAAATGGAAAATCTTGCATCAAAATAAATGAATCAAAATGTGCTTACCTTACTTTAGTGTGACTGAATTATCCAAAAAATAAATTATCTGACCAGCACTGAAAACCAACCGTGAAAAACTGGAACAATTAGAATTATTTCCCCATTACATTATTACCCGACATCCGCTTCACACAGCTGGCACAGCTATCAGCAAAGGCAAAGGTTTTCTATATTTTTCAGACGTTCATGAACTTCATGAGCAAATAAACCAAATAAACAAATCGGTTAAACATTGTACAAATTGTAAAAATGTACAGCCTAATATTTAGCCAACGCCACTGTCTGTCACACGAGCAATAACAATGGTTATTTATGAAGGTATTTCGGGATTATTCTGGATATTTTAACAGTAGGCCTAACATTATTATGTCGAATGCTAATCTTCGTAGCGAGCAAGCTCTCCATGCTAGTAGATAAAAAATCAGGTTAATAGCCTAACTGGCTCATGATTATAGACTAATTAGAGTCTATCATGCCTTGCAGTGGAAACTGCTAACATATGGCACATTGTCCGGGCTATTTTTATTATTCTTGCTCGTTTAAAATTTCTGTAAGTGAGGAAAATGATAAACCTTTTTTATAAATCACTTATCAATAACATATCACGTTTAAGAAAATACTCAGCGAGAAAGGCGCAAAACAATGGTCAAAAGAGTGCACTTTCGTAGCTCGGCCGAAGGAGGCGGTAGAGGGCAGGCAAAGCTCACCCAGATGTCACCTCAACTTCCACTCTCCAGCCCTGGGACCTGTACCTGGGACCTGTACCTGGGACCTGTATACTGAGCTGCCAGGACGCCGCCCTGAAAACCACAATCAGGTGCATCGTTCGTCTTTACGTGAGCAACAACGAGAATCAGATTTTAAAAACAATAGTAATTAAACAAAACACTGTGTATGTTGTTTAATGATACCCCGCTTCTATGGCTCCATTAAACTTGAGCACTATCAAAACTTGAGCACTTTTTCTCGCAAAATAAAATCGGGGATTATGATCTTCTTTTTTAAATAAAATTAAAAGTCGCCGTTTCTTCGCAAATGTGTGCAGCAGGTAACCGAACCTCGGGCGTCGTCACCCGCCCTGCGGTGATTATTTCCATTTTTAACTCAGAAGAACTGTTCGGACTGATTTTCTTGTTTTGGACATTTTTATTGTCAGTATAATAACGAATGAAAGCAATGCTCGCTTTTGCTCTTTGAACCTGGGGGAAACGTTGAAACAACATGTTCAGCCATGGTAATGGCAAATCACGATATCATCCCAAAAAATGGGCGGGCTGAAACCTAAAATAAGGATTTGTTTAAACATAACTATCGCGATAGGTTAGCTCTGATCTCTGGGGTTGTGCAGTGAAACATTTTGGCTCTTGGCCAGAAAATTGTATGTTTTTTCCACCGTGTCTTGTTCAGCTCGCGGGCAGCTGGATGTGCTCGTGTCCTTTGAAGGGACAAAGTGTTTTTTCCTCCCGCATCAGCGGGGGGGGGGGGGGGGGGGCGCACAGAATTGACGCAAGGTGGCCAGAAAGGTAACAACAACAAAAAAAAGAGACAGAGAGGGCTATACCCTAATAACACGCGTGTTTCAAAATAATTTATTCGAAAATGCCGGGGGACTAGATAAATAAATATGGCGAATGAGCGAATAGCAGAAGAGCTCAATCTCTCCCGAGCTTTCGAATTAATTACAGCGGTGAATTGGATTAGGGCGCGTTTAATTGCGCACAACAGGACAGCTAATGCGTGCCACGCGCGCCCCCGAGGACTATTAGCTGATTCATTTCCCCCCTTTTCCCGTCCTGCGAGTGTGTGTCGTCACTGTGAGTACTCCTCTCTCGCGCGGTATAATAGCCGGTCCAATACAAAAGCGACAGGAGTGACATATTAGGCTACTGATTATGCCCCTCTCTACGGTGCCTGGTGATGATCATAATGATGATGATGATGATGAATACAACACTGCGCAATTTCGTCATAGTTGTTTTTTCTCTTTTTAATTTGAGTATATTATTATTATTATTATTATTATTATTATTATTATTATTATTATTATTATTTTATTTTTTTCTGTGTATCTTTGCGGTTCTGATATATAGCGAGTACGGTAATGTAAAGCAACCCATTCACATTACGGTGTTTTACGGTAGCCTTCCGCTCATTACCCAACGACCGAGAACGAAATCATTGAAGACAGTAAGAAAATTGTCCAAATAATCACTTACATTTAATACGACGCGATAAGGCTCCTAGCATTAACCGAGTGTGCATAATGCTCTTTTCGCAAATATTATGTCAGTTTGGTTGAGCGGTTTCAAACGGAAGTCTGTAAAAAAAAGTGGCCATAACCTGCTTTATGAACCACAACTGCACAGCTGAGCTGCATTACACTCCAGAACCGCAAAATGAGCTAGTGGCCACGTGATCCAATACATCAAAAACACAGTGAATAGAGTCCACGGAACCAACTATCTACTATTACTACTACTACTACTATTATTATTATTATTATTATTATTATTATTATTATTATTATTATTATTATTATTATTCAACATCTTCCATTATGCAAGAACAGTGCTCAGTCCTATGCCATATATATATATATATATATATATATATATATATATATATATATATATAATATATCCCACAGTCCTGTGAATATCTGGACCGCAGTCATTAACAAAATATTAATGTTTCGTTAAAAAATAGCGACATATTATTCGTAACAGTAATATTAATTATACTACCAGTGATACGGCTGTTGTATTTTTTATTAGGATCGCTTTACTGTATTTAACTCAAATATAGTGAAATAAACGCAGTTTGGTGTGTATCAGGCATCGCTGCAATAGCGAGCTGCGCATTAGATTTTTCTTATTTGCGCTGATCTCTGTAGAACACATCCGCCACAAATCTTGTCCCCGGAAATAGGGTCTCTAGCCCTTTTCAGCGCTGGTTCCGTTCAGTTGCGGGTAGAGAACAAATCTGTCACAGGAAGGAGTCTGTGCTGCTCCTGATTCCCGAGCGTCCGTCATTCCATAAACCTCTGCCCACAGGTCAGCGCGGTCCGGACCAGCAGCCGGGCGTCCAGTTTACAAATCCCATTTATTCGACGGAAGAATTAAAATTGAGCAACTGATGTACACTTCTTTGCTTCCGTTTGAATGTATTCATTGATTCACCAGCGCGTGGGTTTTTTAAATGTCATGTGGCCTTTATGGAGGTATTTAGAGAACTGATATAGAACAAAAAGAATGAAAAAACAAAACAACTGAGTAATTGTAGCAGTGCTGGCCACCAGTAAAGAGATAACTGGGGCAGACACCAGAATTACAGACAATTTACTACAGACATCCGAGTAACAGACTATTTACTACAGACACCCAAATAACAGACAATTTACTACAGACATCAGAATAACGGACTATTTACGACAGACAACCGAGTAACAGACAATTTACTACAGACACCAGATTAACAGACTATTTACTACAGACACCAGAATAACAGACTATTTACTACAGACATCCGAGTAATGCACTATTTACTACAGACATCAGAGTAACAGACCATTTACTACAGACACCAGATTAACAGACTATTTACTACAGACACGAGAATAACAGACTATTTACTACAGACACCAAAATAACAGACAATTTGTGACAGACTACTGAATACCAGACAATTTACTATAGACACCAGAATAACAGACTATTTACTACAGACACCGGAATAACAGACTATTTACTACAGACACCAAAATAACAGACAATTTGTGACAGACTACTGAATACCAGACAATTTACTATAGACACCAGAATAACAGACTATTTACTACAGACACCGGAATAACAGACTATTTATTTGATCTATTTGTTGAGAAGCAAATTAATTGCTCAGCATAGCTGTTCATTTTTAATTCCCTAAATAATTTAATTCCTAGTTTACTGATCAAGTCATCAAATTGCAACCCACATTTGAAGTTATATTTTTCACCATTTGATTAAGGAAAGTCTGCTTCACGCAGTAAATTAACGACTCCAGATAACCCACTGTTCAGCCTCCTGTATGTCCAGCACAGTCCAGGACTCTTACAGGTTAGTTGTGCAGTGAAGTCCATGGGCACGACCCAGGCTGACTGCTCAGGGCTGGGCTCTGTGGCACGACCCAGGCTGACTGCTCAGGGCTGGGCTCTGTGGCACGACCCAGGCTGACTGCTCAGGGCTGGGCTCTGTGGCATGACCCAGGCTGACTGCTCAGGGCTGGGCTCTGTGGCACGACCCAGGCTGACTGCTCAGGGCTGGGCTCTGTGGCACGACCCAGGCTGACTGTGGGAAGCAGCGCGGCTGTCCCAGGCCCTGGGCAGCTCGCTGTATCAGAATCACATGACAGATGCTAAAAAGGAGGAGGTGCCCTCTCTGTGCCCCTCCCCCATGCCCCCAGCCAGCCGTAATGATTACACAAATTAGGTATAAATTAAGTGTCAATCATTGACCTGTCTCATTGCATCATTGTGATTCACTGTTGAGGGCAAGTTCTTTTCATTGGTGGAGACACGTCAGTGATTGACAGGTCATTGTCGCGGAAGCTCCTGAGGACACATCATTACGTCCTCTCAGCCTGAAACAACAAGCCCCGGAGCTGAGCAAAGCCTGGCGTACGTCACGAAAGTGTCACAATACACACGATACACAAAAATAAACATTAGTGCAATGGCCACTAGACACTGGGGCTTCAACAACAAAGTCCTAGCAGCAAATTATATCAGTGTTACTATGAAATCAGCGTTACTATGAAAAACACATTTAGCAAGGTTTGCCTTAAGTACACTCCAATAGGATTCTATAGAATACACCAATAGGAATCCTGCGATTCCATAGAATACACCTATCTATTTAAGGGTTCTTTGTTGGGCAAAAATCATTCTTTGTCTGGGAGTTTTCACATTTCACATATATGACACAGGGTTCCATAAAAAAACTACAAAGGGTTCTCCTGTGGAACCAAGCCAAAAGAACCCTTGCAGAACCCTTTTAGTTAGATAGGTTTTACATTGCGCAAACTTAGATTGCACCAATCCTTTACAATAACAAATTCCGAAAGTATATTCTTATTTTTATCAAATAAAAAAAATCCTTATCTCAAATTCCATACATTTGTAAAGTGCCAGGTCAGGGTAAGCATGGCGGCTATGGGGCATACACACCCTGAGCAGATCACCAGTCTATCACAGGGCACACACACACACTCACACCCCAAGGACAATTTACACTCCAATTATCCAGCCTCTAATTAACTCACAATACAGCAGCAGGCAGTGGGATGGGGGGAAGCCCTTTCAATGCGCTACTAGCGAATGACGTCATACTCGGGCACATCGCGCTAAACAAATGAACGCGCTTCATTCTCAAAACGTCCACGAGCTAAATGTGGGTTTTGTTCACAGGTTTGTTCGTAAAGAAAGTTTATTGCTGTGGCCTCTGGACAGCTCTGTGTCTGCACACTGCACCAGCGCAATTATAGATCATATCTCGTAATTCTTACTTCTGAAATCACTGACTTTTCCTCAGACCGTCGTTGCTCATTCTGCGGCATTCTTCCGTTATTACATTATCAGCTGGGACTTCACACTAATTGCAGTACCTATGCGGAGAGAATCTTTCACAGAGGATCTGAATATGAAAACACACAAAGTAAAAGTATGAGCCACACTGGTCCACACAGCGGGGTGAGCGGGGGTTGGTGACAGAGGACCTGGAGGATTTGGTATAGTTGGCTAGTTATTCTGTCAAGTCACCCAGAATCACCACAACACTGTACTGCAGGTTGAGACATACTAATCTGATTACCAAAAATAGAAACAAATACTGGTATTTTTTTCTGGTATTCTTTCTCCAAATTCGTTGCTAAGAATAATGTCGGAAGGAATGCAATAAATGAATTAAATAAATAAATAAAAATCCCCGAAGAACTGTGAAAACTGATACGAGGTTTTATCCCCCCTGTAATCACTGCCGTAGAAAGACTCTGGACTTTAGCCACCACCAGCCGTATCGGGTTTTTTGGTACCGGTGTGAATCGATTTTGATGGTGTCTCTAATCTAAGGTAAAAGGGCGAGCTCGTTGTTGAAGCCGCACACGCAGGCGCGCTCAGAACTCCTTGTAGAAATGAAAGTTGTTATCGGTTATCAGCGCAGCACCCAACTGGAAGAGAAGCAATTTGAAAGACGCTTTAAACTGGGTAATTTGCCAGTATGACTCATCGCAGACACTCACGGTGACGAGTTTCTTGGTCCACTACAACGGGGAGAAGGAGAAAGAGAGAGATAGAGGGGGGGAGTCTAAAACTGTCGAATGTATGTTAAAAGGGGGAATGCGCCCTTTCCAGCGCGTGCGGAGGCGGCGCTTCCACTGTTCAGTTCCAGTAAGCGCGTTCCCGCGTGTCTGCCGTGAGCGTGTCCATCAGGGCTCCTCCCACGGTGTCGCCGCCAGCGATTCGCATATGTGTTCAATGGTACCAGGCTGGGGGTTAATTCCCCTACTTATGGGGAATTTTAAAATCAATGGTGGAGTATTCCGTGGGGATTTTTTGTTAAAATCATGAATAACTTTAATAAATGGAAAAATCACAGCGCTTTTAGTGTTTATTCGTTGTGGAAAACGCTAAAAATAGACCGGCGTTGAACAACACCAATAACAAACATGTTACAATCGCACAATTAACGTTTTTGGGTTTTTTTCCCCCCTACTTATGTTGAATTAAGGAATTGGTGAGAATCTGTGAACAGTGTATGACGCATTAATAGGCGGCATTTGAAGCCGGTCTTGGCAATCCTGACATTGAGCTTAAGTGCGCTGTGTGAGATATTTCAAACAGGGTCGTCTTCGGTTCTCAAATTAATGCCGAGGTGAATTAGTGAATATATGAAATCTCACCTAATGACCAAGATGCTACATCTTTTTACACAATGTAGCCTAGCCTAGCCTATATCCAGCTGCCCCACTGAACCTGGGCGCGATACACTGCTTTACAGGAAGAGGCATGAAGATGACTGTTTATGCACAATTTTATGTTTTGACAAGACCAGCATTCACACACTTTCTGATGATTAACAGAGATGGTTAGATTGATGCATCGGTTATGTAACATCAAATGCTGGTGCATCCGCCGCTGCGGCTTTTTTCTAGGGGGGAAAAAAACAGTGGCCCACTCAATACTGAGTCGCGGGCGTATGATTAAGGGAAAGAAGTGAACTTCCTGCTTTGTAAACGGTGCCTTCGTGCTTTCAGCCGTACCAGACGGTGGCGGGCGGTCGCGTATGTCAGGGAACTGGGAGACAGTATATTAGCCGCCGTTATGTTCGATTGCCACTCGAGGAGAATGTTCAGATAACTGTGACCTTGCGTCGGCTTGGCCGTGGGCAGCTCGGTGGGTTTTAAAAGAGCCAATCAAGCTATTTCTAACGTACAAACAGGCAACAGGCGCATCAATCAAAACGTGATCCTTACAGCCAGGCCAAATAACTATATTTAGTATATGCACAGGACATTAGACAGTAGTGTTCTTTTTCGGTTACTCTCGTTGAAACGATTTCACATGAAGTCGCCATAATGGCGCGCAGGTAACGTTACAGCGGAATCAACGGACGTGTTCGGCCTGGAAGCACATCAGTCCGCCCGAGAAACACAACTAAACTTACTTGTGGAGAATAGACTTCCAAGGTAACAATTTTTGTTTCTTAGAACGTTTTCTGAAGGTTAGTTTTTGTTGTTTCTTTGAATGTTTGTATGTAGCTAACGTTTCTTAACGTCCTCACAACGTTGCAGTAACGTTGTATGAACCCTATTGCATATTACCCAAACATGTTATTTTTTGGACGTTCTGTGCCAAGTACTAAAAACATAACGAAGTAAGACATTCTTAGCCTATATCACATGATTCTAGAACATTCCAGGAACGTTATTTTTGCAATGGTACAATGGAACCTTCTTAGAACCATTATGTGACATAACTGAATGTTCTCAGAACATTCCCTGTTCGCTGGGATGAAGTCACCTCGCAGGCTTTTGGTAAGTGCTAATGTAGCCTACAAGCAATCCAATTTTCGCTTAATTTCCGACTGAAAGGTGTTTTGAATACACGTTGATTGTAGCCAAAAAGCTAATCACACCGGAGTATGCGGTCAAGTAGCCAGCTCCCGAGCCGCACAGCCGTGGGTGCTGTTTCTGATGCAGAGCTCTGTATACAACCCCGCTCTCAGGCACTCATCCACCAAAACAGCTGCTTATAGACGGTGGACTGAGAACAATTATGCTAAGCGCCCGTGCAGATGGAGACAGCTATTTAAACACCGTCGTGACAAACTAATGACATCTTCACAACGCAGCGGTAAGATGCCCTGCCGTCACTGACGTGTGAGAACTTCATGCTTCCGCCGAGCAGACCGGAGACACGCTCGCCATATGACTGAGTGACCGCGAGTGCGACCCCATTCATGGATTCCGTGCGGTTACGTAGTGACTAATCACGGTCCGCTATCGCAACATCACTCACCATCAAATGTCACGCCTGCGCAGCCTGCAGGCTCTTCGCTGCAGATCGTGCCAAAAGTAACAATATGCCCTGAACATATTTTGCCGGGACCTTAAAAATAAATTTAATTCATTTTCTCAAAACAATGAAACATTATTCGGACGCGGATTGAAACGCAGTCAACCGTTTTAGCGGTTATTTCATCTAATATTCATGTGCACACACATATACACACTCAGTGGGCACTTTATTAGGTATTTATTAGACTTATTTTGTAGACTTCTACTGCTGTAAAAGTAAAAGTATGAGCCACACTGGTCCACACAGCGGGGCCCACACCTTCCCCAGGGGGCCCACGCCTTCCCCAAGGGGCCCACACCTTCCCCAGGGACTCCACACCTCCCCCAGGGGGCCCACACCTTCCCCAGGGACCCCACACCTTGCCCAGGGACCCCACACCTCCCTCTCTCTCTTTTGCTCCCTCTATCCCCTCTCTCCCTCTCTCTTTCGCTTCCTCTCTCTCTCCATCCCATTTCTCCCTCTGATTTTCCTCTTCGCTTCTCAAATTCAAATTCAGATTCAGATAGATTTTTGATGGCAGGACCCCAAAGGCACAGTTTTTAATGAGGCTACTGTTTCCCCATTAATGCAAATAACACCGTTTATACCTAAACCATCATGTAATTAAGAATCATAAAAACAAAAAAGCAATGAATGAATCCCCACTCCCTCCACACCTTCCCATGAATGAAAATGCTGTTTATTTCTTGTTACTGGCAGTAACTGATCAGCTGTGAGTTTTGCGAGTGGGATTTGCAGCTGAACAGTGGCCCTGCACTGCTGGGGGATCGGATGGGCGGACATTTTAAACAAACGTACGTGTGAATGCAGCACTGTGGAAGTGAAACTCCTTTCTTCCTTTCTCAGTCACAGGAAATGAACAGCGGTGAAGAAGATGCTGCAGTGCTGCAGGAGTCTGTTTCACTCTCACTGATCCTGGACCAGTGTTCATATCTGAGTGAGCACTTCTACACACCTACAACACCATGACCAGTCAGAGACACTAATCTCCACCACACAGTAACACACAGTGACACACAGTGACACACAGTAACAGACAGTGACACACACTAACACACAGTGACACACAATAACACACAGTGACACACAGTAACACACAATAACACACAATAACACACACTAACGACTCAAACCAGGACACTGAGTTACTACCACTCATCAGGGCTTTACCCAAGTGCTCCATACCCAGAAATATTCTGTTTCTGCATAGGGTGACTGAGTAACTGCACAGGGTGACTGAGTAACTGCATAGGGTGACTGAGTAACTGCACAGGGTGACTCTGAGTAACTGCACAGGGTGACTGAGTAACTGCACAGGGTGACTCTGAGTAACTGCACAGGGTGACTGAGTAACTGCACAGGGTGACTGAGTAACTGCATAGGGTGACTGAGTAACTGCACAGGGTGACTCTGAGTAACTGCACAGGGTGACTGAGTAACTGCACAGGGTGACTGAGTAACTGCACAGGGTGACTCTGAGTAACTGCACAGGGTGACTGAGTAACTGCACAGGGTGACTGAGTAACTGCACAGGGTGACTCTGAGTAACTGCACAGGGTGACTCTGAGTAACTGCACAGGGTGACTCTGAGTAACTGCACAGGGTGACTGAGTAACTGCACAGGGTGACTGAGTAACTGCACAGGGTGACTCTGAGTAACTGCACAGGGTGACTCTGAGTAACTGCACAGGGTGACTGAGTAACTGCACAGGGTGACTCTGAGTAACTGCACAGGGTGACTGAGTAACTGCACAGGGTGACTCTGAGTAACTGCACAGGGTGACTGAGTAACTGCACAGGGTGACTCTGAGTAACTGCACAGGGTGACTCTGAGTAACTGCACAGGGTGACTGAGTAACTGCACAGGGTGACTCTGAGTAACTGCACAGGGTGACTCTGAGTAACTGCACAGGGTGACTGAGTAACTGCACAGGGTGACTCTGAGTAACTCTGACTCAGAGGTAAGTTGAGTGGTCATTTTAACTTTCTACTCATTAAAAAGTAATAAATCCAAAACTGACAGATTATTTGGGGGCGAAATTGGTGTATTTGAGGAGAATTGTGAATGATGTATTCATCATGGGCTCATAAGTGCTGCAACCAATCATTTCTTATTAAAAACAGCAAGTCGTGATGAATGTGAGACAATAATATCAACTAAAACTGCATTAATATTAAGGTATAATGCTTGTGTCCATCCGATGTAATAATAGCAGCCGCGCTCTGTGATCTATCAGTAATTCTCAGGCTCTGGCTGTTAATACAATGTTAATTTGGGCAAACACTGCACTCTGAATCTGATGCTGACTCTGAGGGGGGCTGAGCTCATAGGGACACATCCTAAAATGGGGGAGAGAGAAAGAGAGGGAGGGAGGGAGAGAGAGAGGGAGAGAGAGAAAGAGAGAGAGAGGGGGGAGAGGGAGAGAGAGAGGGAGAAATACAGGGGGAAATAGATTGGGTTGGCTAGCAAGTGAAAGAAAAGAAGGAAGAGGGAGAGAGTGAATGAGTTGGAATGTGAGATGATAGGGAGAGAAAGAACAGGAGGGAGAGAGAGAGGGATGGAGAGAGAGGGAGAGAGAGACAGAGGGATGGAAAGAGAGAGAGGGAGAGAGATGGAGAGAGAGAGAGAGCAGGAGGGGTGAGTGTCCCTCGGGGCTGAATGAGTCACTCCTGCAGCAGCTTGTGCGTCACCAACACACACACTATACACACACACACACACACACTATACACGCACTATACACACACACACTATACACGCACTATACACACACACACTATACACACACACACTTACATGCACTATACACACACTATACACACACACACACCGTACACACACTATACACACACACACTATACATACACTATACACACACTGTACACACACTATCACACACACACACACACACACACACTATACACACACTACACACACACACACACTATGCACACACTATACACACACACACTATACACATACTATACACACACACACACACTATACACACTATACACACACACACTATACACGCATTATACACACACACACTATACACGCACTATACACACACACACTATACACGCACTATACACACACACACTATACACACACACACTTACACGCACTATACACACACTATACACACACACACACACTATACATACACTATACACACACTGTACACACACTATCACACACACACACACACTATACACACACACACACTATACACACACTACACACACACACACACTATGCACACACTATACACACACACATTATACACACACTATACACACACACACTATACACATACTATACACACACACACACACACACACACACTATACACACTATACACACACACACACACACACACACTATACACACACTATACACACACACACACCAGCAGACCGGCCCTGTCCAGGTGGTCCCTGATCATTGAGGACTATAAAAGAATTAGGGTACTGTTTCCCCACCACATCTCCCTGCTCCAGGGTACTGTTTCCCCACCACATCTCCCTGCTCCAGGGTACTGTTTCCCCACCACATCTCCCTGCTCCAGGGTACTGTTTCCCCACCACATCTCCCTGCTCCAGGGTACTGTTTCCCCACCACATCTCCCTGCTCCAGGGTACTGTTTCCCCACCACATCTCCCTGCTCCAGGGTACTGTTTCCCCACCACATCTCCCTGCTCCAGGGTACTGTTTCCCCACCACATCTCCCTGCTCCAGGGTACTGTTTCCCCACCACATCTCCCTGCTCCAGGGTACTGTTTCTCCCTGAGGCTGCAGACCCTCTCCCTCCTGCAGTCGCTGTGCCAACAAGAGATGCTTACCTGCCCAGAGATGCTCACCTGCCCAGAGATGCTCACCTGCCCAGAGATGCTCACCTGCCCAGGGATGCTCACCTGCCCAGAGATGCTCACCTGCCCAGAGATGCTCACCTGCCCAGGGATGCTCACCTGCCCAGAGATGCTCACCTGCCCAGGGATGCTCACTTGCCCAGGGATGCTCACCTGCCCAAGGATGCTCACCTGCCCAGAGATGCTCACCTGCCCAGGGATGCTCACCTGCCCAGAGATGCTCACCTGCCCAGAGATGCTCACCTGCCCAGAGATGCTCACCTGCCCAGGGATGCTCACCTGCACAAACTCCCAGAGAGCAGGTCCGGTTGAGCGAGGCAGCTGGGCCTCCTCGCCGCATTAAACCCATGGGACCAGTAAAGAGGCAGCTGCTCTCCTTACCACCCAGACCCGCCCGCCCCTGGACCCACCCCGCAGTTGACTACACACCTGGTACCATCAGCCCCAGTTTTTCAGGCAGTGCCCATCCTGCAGACGGTGCCAATGCTTTGGCCAGTGCCAGTGTTACAGCCGGGAGCAGTGGACCAAGGCAGCACCCCGCAGTCTGCCAGCCAACTGTGCAGGCTAATACTTGCAAAATGACCGGTTCAGTTCCGCACAAGTGAGACTGGGTCCAGCCAGCACAAGGGCAGGGTACCGCCCTCAATCTGAGGCTGTCTACAGACCACTGGGTAAAGGACATGCAGACCAAATTTCCCAAATTCTAAAAACATTGTGTGTTCAGTTACTATTATTATTACTGTTATTTTTTCGTGTGTTTACAGCGTATTTTCTATGTTCAATTGTTCTTTCAAATATATAAAAGTATAATATAAATACTTTGGAATTTAAAGTTTATATGTTTATTTTCTATAACTTTTCTATAACTGTAAAAAACTGTAAAAACTCCAAAAATAATTGTGTTGGGTGTGTCAAAGGCAGGTTCTCTGTATTTTTATTATTTTTATTTATTTTATTATTAATAATATTCTTTTTAATATTATTATATTTATTTTTTACAGTGTGGTTTCTTGACTGTTAATCATGTTAACAGTGTTGTAAATATAGTTTACATGTGCAATTTTCAAATATAAATATTTTGTGTGCACAAACACACAAGTGAACATATTCATGCGTATTTGATTGATTTTTAGATATTAACATGAATAGCAGACATGCAAGTGGGTGAGGTTTTCTGTCAGTTTTTTATTATTTTATTGTTACATACAATCTTATCAGTAAGGTATAATAACTCAAAGATGCTTCACTTAAAACCTTACAGTAAGGTATGATTGTATGATAGTCATTCAGGCAAGAGCTCACAAGTTCATAATTAGCAAACCAATAAGGGAATGAAATAGTAAACTTAACCTTTTATACATATGCATTCCATAATTTCTTCTTAACAATAAAAATAAAAAAGTAAAATGTGTGCGGCGTTGGGATTCGAACTAACGTCGTGTCCACACCTAACAGGAAACCACGTAATGTAAAAATTATTATTATTATTACAGCTGAACAGCACAGAAATGTCAAATAATGACTGCAGCAGGGAAGGGATGCTTCTAAAATTCTAATTTCCTCCTCTCTTCTTTTCCACCTTTTTCTACCTTTTCTCTTCCTTTTTCTTCTTCCCCATCTTCGATGGCCTATTGTACCCCAGCTTTGGAGCACCTTCAACCGCTCAGCCACTATACCACAGAGCGCATGGTACAGTATGCATGACACAGTATGCATGATACAGTATGCATGACACAGTATGCATGATACAGTATGAATTATACAGTATGCATGACACAGTATGCATGATACAGTATGAATGATACAGTATGCATGATACAGTATATATGACACAGTATGCATGACATAGTATGCATGACACAGTATGCATGACATAGTATGCATGACACAGTATATATGACACAGCCTCCCCTTTCTGGTCCCATGGGGGCTGCTCAATGGTGCAAGAAGGATGTTTCTGTATTTCATGGAACATACATTTAACACATCCTTTCATACACACACATTTAACACATACTTTCATACACATACATTTAACCCATCCTTTCATACACACACATTTAACACATCCTTTCATACACACACATTTAACACATCCTTTCATACACACACATTTAACACATCCTTACACACACACACATTTAACACATCCTTTCATACACATAGGTATGTGCACTAGGTACCTAAACCTGAAGGATCACGGTATGCAGAAGTAAACGCAGAGCAATGACACGAGCCATGGGGCGCGCAGTGAGAACTGAGTGGCAATGGAAGCTGTCTGACAAACTGTTGCATATGGAGGCTAGCTGCAGGATTTCATACCAGAAAACAAGCAACATGTTTGCTGTGGCTGTGGGCACCTTTATGGAACCATTCGATGACATTTAACTGTTACATTAGTCACACTGTGCCCTGGAGCCCTCAGAGTGCACACTGCACACTCTCAGGGCAAACACAATGATTTCTGATACTAAAAACTCAACTCGTGTAATTCTCAAAAGCTGATGTTAATGTCTGGTTCATAACTGGCCCAAAGGGAGTGACAATCAGCTGTCCCGACACTTTCATCCAAACCAGTGAACAATAGTGCAGACCAAAGATCAGATAAATTACTCACACTCTATCATCAAGTGATTAGTCCAATGCAGGCTATACTTTTATATAAATAAAGTGTTCATCTTTGTTATTGACAGGTTTATCATTAAATATATGAAGCTATTCTCATTATTTATTTATGCTGGCCTATTTATTTTTCATATGTGATTAGTCTTCATCAGCAACAGCACCATCATCATGCAAAGACAGAAATATTACAACTAAGAACATTTTCAATAACAATATTAGTACACCAAAATGATAATAAGCTGGAATCATGTCAGCATCAGAATTTAGGAGCAACATGTGCCATCTTTATTTATTTTTCATTTATTTGTCCGTTCATTACCATGAACAATGGACACAAGAACAATTTTGCAGGTAACATTATTATTAATAATATTGATAGCGATAATATCAAAACAACAACATCATCAAAACAATAGGCTATGACACTGAATATGGATTCCTGGAACTCTCTCTCTCTCTCGACCCTTTTCAGCGTATCAGTCGATGAGTCAATCGCAGCCTCATTCTCGTTCCTGTGCGGGTGTGCCCGTGACCAGGTCCGTACAGTGTGACGTAAAACTATGCGGACCAAACTGGAATGAAATAAACCCAATATCTTCTTCTGTATAGCTCAGAAACTAAATCTGTCACTGGAGAGTAATTACTTCAGTGTGAAAATGTTTTAGAGGCCAGGGCAAATTCGCAGTTCAATGGGGAAATTCGATTTTTGGCACCAGAGGCTTATAGAACTGCACCTGCTACCTGCAATACCTGGAGTAGCCGCTGGGGTTTGCCAGCTTCTCAGAGAATGGCAAACCCTGGGCCCCTGTCCCACCCATCCCCTCATGTGCTAAGCCAGACTATGTTTGGTATTAGCCTAGCGTTACCGCTGAACTGTGCCAGACTATGTTTGGTATTAGCCTAGCGTTACCGCTGAACTGTGCCAGACTATGTTTGGTATTAGCCTAGCGTTACTGCTGAACTGTGCCAGACTATGTTTGGTATTAGCCTAGCGTTACCGCTGAACTGTGCCAGACTATGTTTAGTATTAGCCTAGCGTTACCGCTGAACTGTGCCAGACTATGTTTGGTATTAGCCTAGCGTTACCACTGAACTGTGCCAGACTATGTTTAGTATTAGCCTAGCGTTACTGCTGAACTGTGCCAGACTATGTTTGGTATTAGCCTAGCGTTACCGCTGAACTGTGCCAGACTATGTTTAGTATTAGCCTAGTGTTACCGCTGAACTGTGCCAGACTATGTTTGGTATTAGCCTAGCGTTACTGCTGAACTGTGCCAGACTATGTTTGGTATTAGCCTAGCGTTACCGCTGAACTGTGCCAGACTATGTTTGGTATTAGCCTAGCGTTACCGCTGAACCGTGCCAGACTATGTTTGCTATTAGCCTAGCGTTACCGCTGAACTGTGCCAGACTATATTTGGTACATTAGCCTAGCGTTACTGCTGAACTGTGCCAGACTATGTTTGGTATTAGCCTAGCGTTACCGCTGAACTGTGCCAGACTATGGTTGGTATTAGCCTAGCGTTACCGCTGAACCGTGCCAGACTATGTTTGCTATTAGCCTAGCGTTACCGCTGAACTGTGCCAGACTATATTTGGTACATTAGCCTAGCGTTACCGCTGAACTGTGCCAGACTATGTTTGGTACATTAGCCTAGTGTTACCGCTGAACTGTGCCAGACTATGTTTGGTATTAGCCTAGCGTTACCACTGAACTGTGCCAGACTATGTTTGGTATTAGCCTAGCGTTACTGTTGAACTGTGCCAGACTATGTTTGGTATTAGCCTAGCGTTACCGCTGAACTGTGCCAGACTATGTTTAGTATTAGCCTAGTGTTACCGCTGAACTGTGCCAGACTATGTCTGGTATTAGCCCAGCGTTACCACTGAACTGTGCCAGACTATGTTTGGTATTAGCCTAGCGTTACCGCTGAACTGTGCCAGACTATGTTTGGTATTAGCCTAGCGTTACCGCTGAACCGTGCCAGACTATGTTTGCTATTAGCCTAGCGTTACCGCTGAACTGTGCCAGACTATATTTGGTACATTAGCCTAGCGTTACCGCTGAACTGTGCCAGACTATGTTTGGTACATTAGCCTAGCGTTACCGCTGAACTGTGCCAGACTATGTTTGGTACATTAGCCTAGCGTTACCACTGAACTGTGCCAGACTATGTTTGGTACATTAGCCTAGCGTTACCGCTGAACTGTGCCAGACTATGTTTGGTATTAGCCTAGTGTTACCGCTGAACTGTGCCAGACTATGTTTGGTATTAGCCTAGCATTACTGCTGAACTGTGCCAGACTATGTTTGGTACATTAGCCTAGCGTTACCGCTGAACTGTGCCAGACTATGTTTGGTATTAGCCTAGTGTTACCGCTGAACTGTGCCAGACTATGTTTGGTATTAGCCTAGCATTACTGCTGAACTGTGCCAGACTATGTTTGGTACATTAGCCTAGCGTTACCACTGAACTGTGCCAGACTATGTTTGGTACATTAGCCTAGCATTACCGCTGAACTGTACCAGACTATGTTTAGTATTAGCCTAGTGTTACCGCTGAACTGTGCCAGACTATGTTTGGTACATTAGCCTAGCGTTACCGCTGAACTGTGCCAGACTATGTTTGGTATTAGCCTAGTGTTACCGCTGAACTGTGCCAGACTATGTTTGGTATTAGCCTAGCATTACCGCTGAACTGTGCCAGACTATGTTTGGTATTAGCCTAGCATTACTGCTGAACTGTGCCAGACTATGTTTGGTACATTAGCCTAGCGTTACCACTGAACTGTGCCAGACTATGTTTGGTACATTAGCCTAGCGTTACCGCTGAACTGTACCAGACTATGTTTGGTATTAGCCTAGTGTTACCGCTGAACTGTGCCAGACTATGTTTGGTACATTAGCCTAGCGTTACCGCTGAACTGTGCCAGACTATGTTTGGTATTAGCCTAGTGTTACCGCTGAACTGTGCCAGACTATGTTTGGTATTAGCCTAGCATTACCGCTGAACTGTGCCAGACTATGTTTGGTACATTAGCCTAGCATTACCACTGAACTGTGCCAGACTATGTTTGGTACATTAGCCTAGCGTTACCGCTGAACTGTGCCAGATTATGTTTGGTATTAGCCTAGTGTTACCGCTGAACTGTGCCAGACTATGTTTGGTATTAGCCTAGTGTTACCGCTGAACTGTGCCAGACTATGTTTGGT
>NC_083766.1:63444850-63494850 GCF_963514075.1 Conger conger
TCATCAGACCAGAGAATTTTGTTTCTCATGGTCTGAGAGTCCTTCAGGTGCCTTTTGGCAAACTCCAGGCGGGCTGCCATGTGCCTTTTACTAAGGAGTGGCTTCCGTCTGGCCACTCTACCATACAGGCCTGATTGGTGGATTGCTGCAGAGATGGTTGTCCTTCTGGAAGGTTCTCCTCTCTCCACAGAGGAACGCTGGAGCTCTGACAGAGTGACCATCGGGTTCTTGGTCACCTCCCTGACTAAGGCCCTTCTCCCCCAATTGCTGAGTTTAGATGGGCGGCCAGCTCTAGGAAGAGTCCTGGTGGTCCTGAACTTCTTCCATTTATGGATGATGGAGGCCACTGTGCTCATTGGGACCTTCAAAGCAGCAGAAAGTTTTCTGTACCCTTCCCCAGATTTGTGCCTCGAGACAATCCTGTCTCGGAGGTCTACAGACAATTCCTTTGACTTCATGCTTGGTTTGTGCTCCGACATGCACTGTCAACTGTGGGACCTTATATAGACAGGTGTGTGCCTTTCCAAATCATGTCCAATCAACTGAATTTACCACAGGTGGACTCCAATTAAGCTGTAGAAACATCTCAAGGTTGATCAGTGGAAACAGGATGCACCTGAGCTCAATTTTGAGCTTCATGGCAAAGGCTGTGAATACTTATGTAAATGTGATTTCTTAGTTTTTTATTTTTAATAAATTTGCAAAAATTTCAAAAAAACTTCTTCATGTTGTCATTATGAGGTGTTGTGTGTCGAATTTTGAGGAAAAAAATGAATTTATTCCATTTTGGAATAAGGCTGTAACATAAAAAAATGTTGGAAAAGTGAAGCGCTGTGAATACTTTCCGGATGCACTGTATATATATACAGTATTGTGCAGACGTCTAAGGCACCTATATAACATTCTGTACAGATAAGATTCTTTAAAAAATAATTCAATGAAAAGTCCTAAATAAACGTACTATACATTTGACATAACATTTTACTAATTTGGCAGAATAGTTAAAAACTGAATCAAATCAATATTTTTTGTGACCACGCTTTGGTGTTAAAACTGCATCACTTCTCTGGGATAACCAACGCTGTCCTGCAGTTCTATAAGACAATCAGCAGGGAGGTTGTTCCAAGCATGTTGGAGAACTTGCCACAGTTCTTCTGCAGACTTTGGTTGGCTCCTTGCTTCTGATCTCAGACAGCCTTGATCATGTTTTTATGTAAAAAGTAGTGAACTGCTTACAGTAATATGTTACTTTTTGAATTAAATCCAAAAATGTGTCCATAAAATTAAATCTTTTGGAAAATGAATATTTGGAAATCTCAAATGTGTTCTTTTATACTAACACACACAAACACATAAGCATATATATAATAAAGTCTAGGGTGCCTAAGATGTCTGCACAGTACTGCATATATATTTATCTAGAAATAAATAAATTGTCTTAACATTTGCAAATGTCCAAAATGAATGTTTGACAGCCATTCCAGAGAAAACATCAAGTCACAATGAAGGAGCTACATTGAAGGTCGGAGTTTGCAGCACAGTGATGATGCGTGCTGTTGGAGGTCAGAGGTCGCAGCACAGTGATGATGCGTATCACAGTTCGCAGCACAGTGATGATGCGTATCACAGTTCGCAGCACAGTGATGATGCGTGCTGTTAGAGGTCAGAGGTCGCAGCACCGTGATGATGCGTATCACAGTTCGCAGCACAGTGATGATGCGTGCTGTTAGAGGTCAGAGGTCGCAGCACAGTGATGATGCGTGCTGTTAGAGGTCAGAGGTCGCAGCACAGTGATGATGCGTATCACAGTTCGCAGGCCTGGATGTGGCGCAGAGGCACCAGAGCGAGACGCACATTAGCGTGCGGCGCAAGATGGCGGCTCAGTGAGGCGTGATGGGAACACCTGCTCCTCCCGTCGGCCTGGAAGGGCGTCTCCGCGGAAACGAGGGCCGAGCGCTGGCTGACTGTGCCGGTCGGGGAGTTCAGTCCTCTGACTGCACCGCAAGGGACCAGCAGCGCAAACGGGCTAATGATGCTAATGATGCTAATCACAGCCCCATCTCTCCTGCGCTACTCACACAAATACTCACCTGCTCCCTGAATACTCTGCACTGCGTGAGTGTATGTGTGTGTATGTATGTGTATGTATGTGTGTGTGTGTATGTGTATGTGTGTGTATGCATGTGTATGTGTGTATGTGTGTGTATGGGTGTGTGTGTATGTATGTGTATGTGTGTATGTGTGTGTGTGTGTATGTGTGTGTATGTATGTGTATGTGTGTGTATGTATGTGTATGTATGTGTATGTGTGTGTATGTGTGTGTGTGTATGTATGTGTATGTGTGTATGTGTGTGTGTGTGTATGTGTGTGTGTGTATGTGTGTGTGTGTATGTATGTGTATGTGTGTATGTGTGTGTGTGTGTATGTGTGTGTATGTATGTGTATGTGTGTGTATGTATGTGTGTGTGTGTGTATGTGTGTGTATGTATGTGTATGTGTGTATGTGTGTGTATGTGTGTGTGTGTATGTATGTGTATGTGTGTATGTGTGTGTGTGTGTATGTGTGTGTATGTATGTGTATGTGTGTGTATGTGTGTGTATGTATGTGTATGTATGTGTATGTGTGTGTGTGTATGTGTATGTGTGTGTATGCATGTGTATGTGTGTGTATGTATGTGTGTGCTTGTGTATGTGTGTGTATGTGTGTGTATGTGTATGTGTGTGTATGTATGTGTATGTGTGTGTATGTATGTGTGTGTATGTGTATGTGTGTATGCATGTGTATGTGTATGTGTGTGCTTGTGCGCATGTGTGTATGTATGCGTGTGTGTAGGTGCTTGTGTGTGCATGTGTGTATGTGTATGTGTGTGTGTGTGTGTGCATGCCAAGTCTAAACCCCCAAACCTCCCTGCGGGGCAGAAATCCTGGGGAAAACCCGGATATAGAGATATAGTGGTGTGTATGTGTCTATATAGAGATATAGGTAGATGTAGGTATGTAGGTAGATATAGGCTCTTTCTTACACTAGTACGCCACGTTTCATTCTTAGTTATTTTATTGCCTCTTTTATTGCACTTTGTAGTATTTATCTGAACACTTTAATGCCTCTATCTTTTCAGTTTATCAGTTCTTTTAATCCTTTGAGAGGCGCTTTGCGTTGTGCTCAGGTGTGAGAACCGTGCCACCAAAGAAAGCACGACTTTGACTGACTGGCTGTTTGACTGACTGGTTGTTTGATTGACTGGCTGTTTGACTGACAGGCTGTTTGATTGACTAACTGTTTGACTGACTGGCTGTTTGATTGACTGGCTGTTTGACTGACTGGCTGTTTGAGTGACAGGGTGTTTGATTGACAGGCTGTTTGATTGACTGGTTGTTTGATTGACTGGCTGATTGACTGGCTGTTTGATTGACAGGCTGTTTGATTGACTGGATGTTTGATTGACTGGCTGTTTGACTGACTGGCTGTTTGACTGACTGGCTGTTTGATTGACTGGCTGTTTGACTGACTGGCTGTTTGACTGACAGGCTGTTTGATTGACTGGCTGTTTGATTGACTGGCTGTTTGATTGACTGGCTGTTTGACTGACTGGCTGTTTGACTGACTGATTAAGTGGTGCATGAAATAGGCTGGGGGCTGGGGCTGGAAGTGGCCTGCGGACCAGGGGGGTGGGGGGTTGGGGGGGTGGGGGGGATAAGGGCCAGATGCCCCTGGGAGGAGAATAGAAATGCAAATGTCTGAGGCACAGGATAATTAGGATGTTAAGTGAGACATGTAGACTGAGGACAACCCCACTGGAGACACAGCGGCAGCGTACCATCCGAGACTTCCCTGAAGTGCTGACATCTGACATATTACCACAAAAAAGAATAACAGGAAATACATCCGAATTAATAGAAAATGTAAAAACATTAAAACATTAAAAATACAACAACAAAAAACATCTGAAGGGCCGGTAGACCCTGGGTGTACCCCAACAGAGTCCCAAACTGCCATCAGACTCACACACTCACACACTCTCTCTCACACACACACACACACACTCACACACTCTCTCTCACACACACACACACACTCTCTCTCACACACACACACACACTCACACACTCTCTCTCACACACACACACATATTCACTCACACTCTCTCTCACACACACTCTCTCACACACACACACACTCACACACTCTCTCACACACACACTCACTCACATACTCTTTCTCTCACACACACACTCACACACACACTCACACACATTCACTCACACACTCTCTCTCACACACACATTCATACTCACACTCTCTCTCTCACACACACACACATACACTCACACACATTCATTCACACTCTCTCTCTCACACACACACACGCTCACACACACACACACTTTGTCCCCATAGGTGTGCTGAAGGTGTGGAAGAGACAGGCAGCTTCTCCCATCATACAGGGACAATATCTTGTGCAATTCATGAATATTCCAAAGGTGAAAAAAGGCCACCTTTTTGGTCCTGAACAGAGAGATCTGAGTCAATAGTTAAGTCAAGGTTTTTAACAACTGCATTAGCTTTGGCAGTAAAGCCATCTCAACTAAAAAATATAAAAAATAACATTCTGGATCATCCAGGTCTTCTTGTCTATAAGACGTGACTCTAGTTTGGCAAGCTATTTATATACTGTATAGTTTAAGTGAAACATGCTGTACAGTGAAAGAGCATGGGGCCCAGGACAGACCCATAGCTACCCCTCAGTGCTCAGGCCACTCCTCATACCTGACCAACTGAACGATGGGAAAGATTTACATTCACCAAAGTGCTCGCCTCGTGAAACCTGCTGCTTTCTCTCGCCCCTTAAGGGGAATATGTGGTCGGTTGCATGAAAAGCAGCACTTAAGTTAAGTAGGGCCAGTATGGTAATAAGGCTGGGGAGTCATTCATTACTGAAGTGAGGGTCTGTCTTATAGTGTTTCCTAAAACCAGAGTGAGTGTGTGTGAGCATGTGTGTGTGAGTGTGGTGTGTGTGTGCGTGTGTGTGAGCGTATGTGTGAGTGTGTGTGTGTGAGAGCTTGTGTGTGTGTGTGTGAGCATGTGTGTGTGTGTGTGCATGTCTGTGTGTGTGCGTGTGTGTGAGTGTGTGTGTGAGTGTGGTGTGTGTGTGTGTGTGAGTGTGTGTGTGTGTGTGAGTGTGTGTGTGAGTGAGTGTGTGTGTGTGTGTGTGTATCCCCTCCCTGCTCGAAGCAGGTGCTGTTTTGTGTCCTTATCTGAATGCTGTTTGGGTGAGCTGTTTCTGACCCACGCACTGTGATGTATGAATAAATCACTCTGCTCTCTCCCTCTCTCTATCTCTCTCACTCTCCTCCCCCCTAACATGTAGGGAGGGCCTGTCTCCACCCACAGCCCTCTCTCTCTCTGTCTCTCCATAGACACGCCCTCTCTGTGGACACGCCCCTCTCCCTAGACACACCCCTCTCTGTGGACACGCCCTCTATGTGGACACGCCCCTCTATATCTCTGAATCACGCCCTCTCACTCAGTGCTCTGTCTGTTGCATTGTGGGAATATTTGGAAAAGAATACCGTATGAGTTTGTTTCTCTTTTTCTCCAAAGCTGAAGAGTTGCAGTTAATTAGCAAATCACAGAAAATCTATTTGCTCAGTTTAAATGTGAGTGAGATTGTGTGCACATAAAAGGGTGCGAGTGTGTGTGTGTGTGTGCATGTGTGTGTGTGTGTATGTGTGAGAGTGTGAGTGTGTGTGTGTGTGTGAGTGTGTGTGTGTGAGCCCTCTATTGGATAATCCCCACATTACAACATCTAGGAATTGCTGGGTTACAGTACATTTTTGTTGCACACGAGCACACACACACATACTCACACACACAAGGACACACACACTCTCTCACACACCCACACATACATACACACAAGCACACACACAGACTCACACAATCACACTCACACTCAGACACGTGCACACACTCACACACACACAAGCACACACACACTGCAGGCACACACATATTCCTACTTTAGCGCAGTCTAAGTTTTGAAAATTGTACCATCATCTCCTCCTGAAGGTGAAAGAGACATTCAGGTATCTCTTTTACAACAAAAAAAAAAGCTGAAAAGAAACAGGAAACAGGACCCAAGGACCAATGAGCAGCGGGATGGAGCAGCGGGGGGGGCGTGGCTCAGGCCTGGCCCCTCCCAGCACGAGGGCTGACATCTCCACGGGAACGCCTGGCCCCTCCCAGGGCTGATATCGCCACGGAAACGCACACGGATGAACGTGACATGGGAAGTCGGCCATTATCGTGATCATAATGACTGTCATTACCACCACCAGCGTGCCTTCATGGGGGGGGGGGGGGGGGGGGAGTGTCATTCCTCCTCAGGATGACGCTGTCAGCGCAGGGAAACGACCGACTCTGAATGTAAAATAAAAAAGGTTGAATCACCCTGGTACTCTTTCAATTTCTCTCTCGTTCACGGTTTCTCTCGCTCTCTGTCCCTCTCTTTCTGTCACTCTCTCTTCCGATAAGAAGCTATAACCCCCACACACAACATTACTGCCGCTTCTACAGAAAACCTTCATCGCCCTTATCTTCGCTGGCTGGGAACACTGTTCTTCTTACGTGTGATCCCCCCCCAATATGAAATTCCTCTGCTCTACCCCCAAACACACACGCCTATCAATAGCCATTATTACTATGACTCACCATGCTGCTGTACAATACTGTATTTCAGTAGTGACTCTGCTGCCCTCCAGTGGAGTTTTACAGAAATGCACGTCGGCGAAGAGAAGCACCCCCCCCTTTCCTTTTGACCAATAAAATAATTATTTACAGGCATTTTGTGCCTCGTGGTGCAAGACTACATGCCACTTCCTTTCAGGATGTGACTAAGATAAGCTGCGTTTGTGTTATTTTTTTGTGCTAAATACATTTAATGTTTAACTTTTTTTTTCTTGTTTTCTCAGTAAGCAATTCAGCACACGCAAAAAACACACATGTAGGCACACACAAGCACACACACACACAGACAGACACACGCAGGTGCGCACAAGCACACACACACACACACAAACACACACGGAGGTGCGCACAAGCACACAAACACATTCAGCCGCGCACACACGCATACACACATGTAGGCATATGGGACATTGTGAGGGAAGAACACGGGAAGTTGACGTAAATGTGTTTTTCTTATTGCACGCAGAAACAGGAAACACGGTGCAAGGCGGAAGTGAAGAGCGCAGAATACGAGATCAAAACAGAAGTTTGTGGAGATGACGGCTGCGGGTGTTATATTAACCCGGTAACCTCTCAATCCCGTAACAGTTAGCCAACATAAGACTTTTGTAAATGAGTGTCTTGGTTGTCATTGTCCGCCGTCTTCAATTATAACTTTGTCGACAAAACTTTTAAATTCCTGTTTACTGAACAATAAGACTGAGGAAGTTAGCAAGATATTTTTCCTCACACAATGTTTGGTATTTTTTCGTAGCATTTGTTGTCTCCGTCCTGTTCATTTATCCGTTAAAGGATTATCATGCCCCGGTTATTCTGAAAGTACAAACTAGCTGCGAAATCCTCTCAGTATAACTGTGCTCGGTAGCAAAATAAAGAATATATATTTTCACCCACACAGTAGTTTGTTCAAAAATATTTGTCTCTTTGCATGCAGGCAATATTAGTCAGTAGCTAAACACGAGACGGTCGCTATTGTGGTACAAAAAATGGCTCACGGTCGAGTGTGTCCGCGACGTATCCTATAGCAGTTAATAGCTAATTTATCCAATACAAAGTTCACTTTCCGAGTTGTATGTGTTGTGTCAAAGCGGTGTAAAACACGAGGCTTTTGAGGAAAGACGAAGCCCGTTGTGGAAGCGAGGTTTGGTTTTTCTTAAGATTGATCAGCTCTCTCTCTTCTCCCAAAACTGACAACCATCCATCATGTTCGTTGTTTTGTTTGTTTGTATATTTGTTTTTAGACTTCGATCTGTAGTGGAAACTGAATGAACGGTGTTACAAATGTTAATTTGAACAGACGTTGATCCAGGTCTTGCGATATTGACGTTTGTAAGGTATATATTTCCTGATTGTAACCGCATTTCGCTCGATCCCTGCTTCGCACTTCGTTTTGCGAGTCGTTTTATTTAATGACTCACTTCCAAGGTGTGCGCGTGTAGTCTACGCGATGATCTGCATCCGATTGTAATGCTTATAATACTTAAAAATAAGAGAACTTGGATGAAAACCTCCTGTGATAAAAAAAAATCCCTTTGATACATTTTTCGTGGAACTAAAACATGATTATTTCACCCTCTATAGGCCAAAACATGATTATTTCACCCTCTGGTCTGATGATTCATTTGTTGCTGAAATATGGGCTTTTTACATCCAAAAATGACACATATTTGTGCTTTTTTAGTGATATTTTTCTGAATTAAACCCAAAATGTAAAGCTTTTTTCTAACAAAAATTGAAATGGTGTTGAAATGGAAAAGTGATCATCGTTCAGCTCTAGTGGCTTATGTGGTAAATTGCTGGTATTTGGTGTTTGTAGGTTATTAACACATGCAGGGAGCTGGAATCCTGTGATGGTGAAGGGAAGTAGTGACCCTACAGAGAGGGGTCACCTATAGAGAGACCCTACAGAGAGGGGTCACCTATAGAGAGACCCTATAGAGAGGGGTCACATATAGAAAGCGGACATCTATATAGAGACCCTATAGAGAGGTCCAGCTTCACCTGTGCTCACAGGTACCCTCCTCACCTCCCCATAGGGAGAGGTCACCTATAGAGAGACCCTATAGAGAGGGGTAACCTACAGAGAGACCCTATAGAGAGGGGTCACCTACAGAGACCCTATAGAGAGGGGTCACCTACAGAGAGACCCTATAGATAGTGGTCACCTACAGAGAGACCCTATAGATAGGGGCCACCTACAGACAGACCCTATAGAGAGGAGTCACCTACAGAGAGACCCTATAGAGAGGGGTCACCTATAGAGAGGTGTCACCTATAGAGTGACCCTATAGAGAGGGGTCACCTATAGAGAGATCCTATAGATGGGGGTCACCTATAGAGCAACCCTATAGAGGTGGGTCACCTATAGAGTGGCCCTATAGAGAGACCCTACAGAGAGGGGTCACCTACAGAGTGACCCTATAGAGAGGGGCCACCTACAGACAGACCCTATAGAGAGGAGTCACCTACAGAGATACCCTATAGAGAGGGGCCACCTACAGAGACCGTGCAGAGAGGGGTCACCTATAAAGCGACCCTACAGAGAGGGGGAACCTATAGAGACCCTACAGAGAGGGGTCACATATAGAAAGCGGTCATCTATATAGAGACCCTATAGAGAGGTCCAGCCTCACCTGAGCTCACAGGTACCCTCCTCACCTCCCTATAGGGAGAGGTCACCTATAGAGAGACCCTATAGAGAGGGGTCACCTACAGAGAGACCCTATAGAGAGGGGTCACCTACAGAGAGACCCTATAGAGAGGAGTCACCTACAGAGACCCTATAGAGAGGGGTCACCTACAGAGAGACCCTATAGATAGGGGCCACCTACAGACAGACCCTATAGAGAGGAGTCACCTACAGAGACCCTATAGATAGGGGTCACCTACAGACGGACCCTATAGAGGAGTCACCTACAGAGACCCTATAGATAGGGGTCACCTACAGAGATAGCCTATAGAGAGGGGTCACCTACAGAGAGACCCTATAGATAGGGGCCAACTACAGACAGAACCTATTGAGAGGAGTCACCTACAGATACCCTATAGATAGGGGTCACCTATAGAGAGACCCTATAGAGGGGTCACCCACAGACAGACCCTATAGATAGGGGTCACCGACAGACAGACCCTATAGAGAGGGGTCACCTATAGAGAGACCCTATAGAGGGGTCACCTATAGAGACCCTCTAGAGAGGGGTCACCGACAGAGACCCATAGCATGGTGCTTTCTTTCCCTCAGTGATGCCTGGAAGAGCGTCAGATTAACTGACAGATTAGCAAACTAGCTGTTTTAGTAACATAGCTACAGACAGTTAGATTTCATGAAAATACATAAAATAAAGCTGGCTGTGAGTAATGATGCACAGATCCTGTGTGTTTGGCTGAGGGGAGGAGCGTACGCGGGCGCATGAGAACCCTCTGCTCTGGCGCCCCCTGCAGGATGTCTGGGCAGCTGCGCGTGGCCGTGGTGGGGGCTGGGGCGGCGGGGCTCTGCGCTGCGCGTCACATCCTGTCGCGCCAGAACAACTTCCTGCCCCCGGTGGTGTATGAGCTGAGCGGCGGCGTGGGCGGGACCTGGGTTTACGAAGAGCGCGTGGGCTGCCATGACAACGGCCTGCCCATCCACAGCAGCATGTACCGCAATCTCAGGTACCCACCTCACCTCAGCACACAGGTACAGCCTCACCTGAGCACACAGGTAAAGCCAACATGTGCATCAAACAAATGCTACTGTAAATAAACACTCATTTATAATCCCAGAAACACATATCAGTACAGCACATACTCAAATGCACCCCCCCTCTCACAGGACCAACCTGCCCAAGGAGGTGATGATGTTCCCGGATTTCCCCTTTGACCCCCAGCTGCCCTCCTTCCTGCCCCATCAGGAAGTGAAGCGATACCTGGAGAGATACAGTCAGCACTACCACATCACCCCTCACATCCGGGTACCATCACCATGACAACCACATCACCCCTCACACCCGGGTGCCATCACCATGACAACCACATCACCCCTCACATCCGGGTACCATCACCATGACAACCACATCACCCCTCACATCTGGATACCGTCACCATGACAACCACATCACCCCTCACATCCGGGTACCATCACCATGACAACCACATCACCCCTCACTCCCGGGTGCCATCACCATGACAACCACATCACCCCTCACATCCGGGTACCATCACCATGACAACCACATCACCCCTCACATCCGGGTACCGTCACCATGACAACCACATCACACGTCACATCCGTGTACTGTCAACATGACAACCCCTCTCACATCTAGATACTGTCACCATGACAACCACATCACCACTCACATCCGGGCACTGGCACCATGTCAACCCCTCTCACATCTGCATACCGTCACTATGACAACCCCTCTCGCATCAAGGTACTGTTGCCATGACAACCACTTCACCCCCTCACATCAGAGTACAGTCACTGTGGCAAGAACTAACACTCATATGTGACACACAAGCTTTTAATAACCCCAAGTAAAGCATGCGATCCAGCTAAAGCCAGAACCCCACTGGAGCACGGATGGTAACTGTTGCTGTTTTTGGGTATGAACACGGTGATGAAATACCCCATGTGCTCAGTTTCAAACTGTGGTGGAGGAAGTGAAGCCGGTCGCCATGGAGACGGGGGAGGGAAAGGTGACGTGGGAGGTGACATCATCAGGTGGGCAGGGTGGACCGAGGACTGAGACATTCGACGCCGTGTTCGTCTGCAACGGGTGAGAGGGCCGAAACCCCATCCTGCCCTGCTGCTCCAGGCCAATCAACCTACCAACCTTCCTCCTGCTGTCTGTTCCTCATTTAGTGTCAACCTTAAACCCAGAATATTCATAATATTATATATATATATTCATGAATATTCATAAGGATCCAGCTAATCAGAAATCAAAACACTGAGCCAGGTTCAACACTGACAGGAAATTCAGTTTTTGATGTTGGGAATATGCAACTGATTTATCTGGTTATTTCAGGCAATCTGTGGTATTATCCTTTTCTCAGAGGTGGTGATGACCTCTGACCTTTGACCTCTCTTTCTCCCAGCAGGCATTACTCTGTCCCCTACCTGCCCTCCATCCCAGGACTGGAACACTTTAAAGGTGCAACTGCACACCTGTCTGTTTTCCCTGCACACCTGTCTGTGTTTTCCCGGCACACCTGTCTGTGTTTTCCCAGCACACCTGTCTGTGTTTTACCAGCACACCTGTCTGTTTTCCCTGCACACCTGTTTGTTTTCCCTGCACACCTGTCTGTTTTCCCTGCACACCTGTCTCACCAGCAGCCACAAACTGCATCATCAGCTCTCGGATGCAGGCTGTAATCACACACCAGTGATTGTTTACTAAACTTGGTGGGTGTGTGACCCAGGCACAGTTCATTCCACAAAATCGATATTTAGTGGAGCATCGCACCCTGGGGCTGAATCATGTCTCTGTCAGCGGGGCTGAATCATGTCTCTGTCAGCGGGGCTGAATCATGTCTCTGTCAGCGGGGCTGAATCATGTCTCTGTCAGCGGGGCTGAATCATGTCTCTGTCAGCGGGGCTGAATCATGTCTCTGTAAGCGGGGCTGAATCATGTCTCTGTCAGCGGGGCTGAATCATGTCTCTGTCAGCGGGGCTGAATCATGTCTCTGTCAGCGGGGCTGAATCATGTCTCTGTAAGCGGGGCTGAATCATGTCTCTGTCAGCGGGGCTGAATCATGTCTCTGTCTCTGTCAGCGGGGCTGAATCATGTCTCTGTAAGCGGGGCTGAATCATGTCTCTGTCAGCGGGGCTGAATCATGTCTCTGTCTCTGTCAGCGGGGCTGAATCATGTCTCTGTCAGCGGGGCTGAATCATGTCTCTGTCAGCGGGGCTGAATCATGTCTCTGTAAGCGGGGCTGAATCATGTCTCTGTCAGCAGGGCTGAATCATGTCTCTGTCTCTGTCAGCGGGGCTGAATCATGTCTCTGTCTCTGTCAGCGGGGCTGAATCATGTCTCTGTCAGCGGGGCTGAATCATGTCTCTGTCTCTGTCAGCGGGGCTGAATCATGTCTCTGTCAGCGGAGCTGAATCATGTCTCTGTCTCTGTCAGCGGGGCTGAATCATGTCTCTGTCAGCGGGGCTGAATCATGTCTCTGTCAGCGGGGCTGAATCATGTCTCTGTCTCTGTCAGCAGGGCTGAATCATGTCTCTGTCTCTGTCAGCGGGGCTGAATCATGTCTCTGTCTCTGTCAGCGGGGCTGAATCATGTCTCTGTCTCTGTCAGCGGGGCTGAATCATGTCTCTGTAAGCGGGGCTGAATCATGTCTCTGTCAGCGGGGCTGAATCATGTCTCTGTCTCTGTCAGCGGGGCTGAATCATGTCTCTGTCAGTGGGGCTGAATCATGTCTCTGTCAGCGGGGCTGAATCATGTCTCTGTCTCTGTCAGCGGGGCTGAATCATGTCTCTGTCAGCGGGGCTGAATCATGTCTCTGTCAGCGGGGCTGAATCATGTCTCTGTAAGCGGGGCTGAATCATGTCTCTGTCAGCAGGGCTGAATCATGTCTCTGTCTCTGTCAGCGGGGCTGAATCGTGTCTCTGTCAGCGGGGCTGAATCATGTCTGTCAGCGGGGCTGAATCATGTCTCTGTCAGCGGGGCTGAATCATGTCTCTGTCAGCGGGGCTGAATCATGTCTCTGTCAGCGGGGCTGAATCATGTCTCTGTAAGCGGGGCTGAATCATGTCTCTGTCTCTGTCAGCGGGGCTGAATCATGTCTCTGTCTCTGTCAGCGGGGCTGAATCATGTCTGTCAGCGGGGCTGAATCATGTCTCTGTCTCTGTCAGCGGGGCTGAATCATGTCTCTGTCTCTTTCAGCGGGGCTGAATCATGTCTCTGTCTCTGTCAGCGGGGCTGAATCATGTCTCTGTCTCTGTCAGCGGGGCTGAATCATGTCTGTCAGCGGGGCTGAATCATGTCTCTGTCAGCGGGGCTGAATCATGTCTCTGTCAGCGGGGCTGAATCATGTCTCTGTCTCTGTCAGCGGGGCTGAATCATGTCTGTCAGCGGGGCTGAATCATGTCTCTGTCAGCGGGGCTGAATCATGTCTCTGTAAGCGGGGCTGAATCATGTCTCTGTAAGCGGGGCTGAATCATGTCTCTGTCAGCGGGGCTGAATCATGTCTCTGTCAGCGGGGCTGAATCATGTCTCTGTAAGCGGGGCTGAATCATGTCTCTGTCTCTGTCAGCGGGGCTGAATCATGTCTCTGTCTCTGTCAGCGGGGCTGAATCATGTCTCTGTCAGCGGGGCTGAATCATGTCTCTGTCAGCGGGGCTGAATCATGTCTCTGTCAGCGGGGCTGAATCATGTCTCTGTCTCTGTCAGCGGGGCTGAATCATGTCTCTGTCAGCGGGGCTGAATCATGTCTCTGTCTCTGTCAGCGGGGCTGAATCATGTCTCTGTCAGCGGGGCTGAATCATGTCTCTGTCAGCGGGGCTGAATCATGTCTCTGTCAGCGGGGCTGAATCATGTCTCTGTCTCTGTCAGCGGGGCTGAATCATGTCTCTGTAAGCGGGGCTGATTCTCATAGTTTGTCTGCGGGGTGTGAGCAGAATGCTCGAGTTCATGGGTGTAGCTGAAGTCCTCCTGGTGTAATGTTGCAGCGTTTGTTCTCTTTGGTAAGAAAGGACGACGTCGGTCAGTAGCAGGGTCAGCCGGGCCTTCGCTGTGCCCCTCTGAAGCCATTCCATTCTCCAATAGAGAACTGAAGGAAAGTTTCATTCTCATTCCATGCATACGTTACGGTTATTGTTTAGTGTTGTAGTAACATATGCCATAGACAGCTCGATTCATTCTCATAAGCTGTTACAAATCAATCTTCAGATTTGGCTGTACAATACAGTTCAGACTTTCAGGAGCACCATCGTATATCACAATGCAGGATCACTGAGCATGCAGAAAAAGTTCACAGAGTAAAATCCAGAACATCTATTTTGATTATTGTGATTGTTTTTGGCTGTGTGTGGGGATTGTGATTGTTTTGGCTGAGTGTGCTGATTGTGTTTGTTTTGGCTGAGTGTGTTTGTTGATTGTGATTGTTTTGGCTGAGTGTGCTGATTGTGACTGTTTTGGCTGAGTATTTGTTGATTGTGATTGTTTTGGCTGATTGTGCTGATTGTGACTGTTTTGGTTGACTGTGATTGTTCTTCGCTGAGTGTGCTGATTGTGATTGTTTTGGCTGACTGTGATTGTTCTTCGCTGAGTGTGCTGATTGTGACTGTTTTGGCTGACTGTGATTGTTCTTCGCTGAGTGTGCTGATTGTGATTGTTTTGGCTGACTGTGATTGTTCTTCGCTGAGTGTGCTGATTGTGATTATTTTGGCTGATTGTGATTGTTCTTCGCTGAGTGTGCTGATTGTGATTATTTTGACTGACTGTGATTGTTCTTCGCTGAGTGTGCTGATTGTGATTATTTTGACTGACTGTGATTGTTCTTCGCTGAGTGTGCTGATTGTGATTATTTTGACTGACTGTGATTGTTCTTCGCTGAGTGTGCTGATTGTGATTATTTTGACTGACTGTGATTGTTCTTCGCTGAGTGTGCTGATTGTGATTATTTTGACTGACTGTGATTGTTCTTCGCTGAGTGTGCTGATTGTGATTATTTTGGCTGACTGTGATTGTTCTTCGCTGAGTGTGCTGATTGTGATTGTTTTGACTGACTGTGATTGTTCTTCGCTGAGTGTGCTGATTGTGATTATTTTGGCTGATTGTGATTGTTCTTCGCTGAGTGTGCTGATTGTGATTATTTTGGCTGATTGTGATTGTTCTTCGCTGAGTGTGCTGATTGTGATTATTTTGGCTGATTGTGATTGTTCTTCGCTGAGTGTGCTGATTGTGATAGTTTTGACTGATTGTGATTGTTCTTCGCTGAGTGTGCTGATTGTGATTGTTTTGGCTGATTGTGATTGTTCTTCGCTGAGTGTGCTGATTGTGATTGTTTTGGCTGACTGTGATTGTTCTTCGCTGAGTGTGCTGATTGTGATTGTTTTGACTGATTGTGATTGTTCTTCGCTGAGTGTGCTGATTGTGATTGTTTTGACTGATTGTGATTGTTCTTCGCTGAGTGTGCTGATTGTGATTGTTTTGACTGACTGTGATTGTTCTTCGCTGAGTGTGCTGATTGTGATTGTTTTGACTGATTGTGATTGTTCTTCGCTGAGTGTGCTGATTGTGATTGTTTTGGCTGATTGTGATTGTTCTTCACTGAGTGTGTTATGATCAGGGCCTATGGCTGCTCCACTCTGCTGCCCCCTACAGGCACCCTGCTGCACAGCCACGCCTATCGAGTCCCAGAGCCTTTCGCCGGCCAATCAGTGGTGGTGCTAGGGGCAGGAGCGTCGGGATTGGACATCTCCATTGAACTGGCGGGTGTCAATGCCCAGGTGATCCCGCCTCCCACCTCCACATTCTGTCTGGACTGCAGCCCCTACACTGGCCTGAAATGCAGGTCACGTCTTTCCCAAAGCATTGTGTAGAAGCTCTAATGTGCATCGAATGAAGGATATGAATGAGTGAATATGAGAGAAAAACAGTGACATCATAATATCCACAGCCTCTGAAACACAGGACAGCTCACCTGTCTTTACAATTAAAATAAGTTTTTTCTTTTTGTGATTTTCTCCATATTTGGACTGGAGTTCCACAACCTGACACCCCCCTCCCATGTCTGTCAGGGCTCCCAAACTTACCTGCCGCCCAGGTAACTCATGTAGGAAGTCCTTTCTGGGTCCCGTTCACAGAAGACCTGTAAAAACCTTCTGTTAGTCCAGATCATAGACTGTTCCAGGCCTTCAGTGAAACGCTCCTCAATGTCTCTCACTGAAAGTGGGAATTCTGATCCTGGATCAGTTTCTCGGGGATTGGCACGGGCGACGGACGGGCTTTTCAGGATCGCTCTGAGAATGAAAATCTCTTTCACAAAAGAAATGTAAATTTAAGAGCTCTGGAGCTCTGGGGTAAAGAGGCTCTTTTTAAGGACGTTCAGCGTCTCTGAAAGGGGTTGTGAGGACATGAGGTCTCGATCTTAGAGCGATGAGTCACCGACACAACCCTGTCTGAAGCAGTTCTCTCTGCTCATCACCACATCTCACACACACTCTTGATATTTGTGTAGCGCTTTTCACAGCAGACTGTCCCAAAGACACTTTACACAGTCACAGAAAGCTAGAAACATGAATCAGCCAAATAATATAAGTCCCCAAATAATATAAGAGTCAAACAGTGGCGAGACGGGAAGAGATCTGGAGAGGAACCCGGCTATAGGGGGAGCCCAGGCTCTGCTGGCCTACAGGCTAAGATGGGAACAGTTCAGGTATTAAACCAGCAGGAAAACTAGAAAGTCCACATGGATGGATGCAGAGTATGCTGTACAGAGGGGAGGGGGTTGAATCTGATGGACCAGCTGGCACAAACCTGAATACATACATGCACCAAGGTTTGATGCACCAGATGTTACCCCGGAGACTGATTTTCTTACACTTGACACCACAATATCGATGAAGAGGACCCGGGGTCAGCTGAGACTGTGCAAACGAATAACCCCCCCCCCTCTTGTTTTCCAGGTGACTCTGAGCCACGGCAGACCCCCCCTGCAGGTCCCCCTGCCCCCCCAGGTGCGGCAGGCCCCCCCGCTGAGCCGGATTCTGGAGGACGGGGGGGTACAGTTTGGGGACGGGGGCGTGTCTCACCCCCAGGTGATGCTGCTCTGTACGGGGTACAGCTTCAATTACCCCTTCCTGCCCCGAGCTGCCCTGGGCCTGCAGGTGCAGCCCCACCTGGTCGCCCCGCTCTACCTGCACCTCGTGCCCCCTGCCTGGCCCTCCCTCTTCATCGTGGGTGTGTGCAAGACCATCTGCCCCTTCCCCCACTTCCACACGCAGGTCAGCCCCCCCCCCATCACAACGATAGCACAACGATAACACAACGATAACACGCCGATAACACGGCGACAACACGCCGATAACACTAAGATAACACGCTGATAACACTAAGATAACACGCTGATAACACGCTGATAACACGCTGATAACACTAAGATAACACGCCGATAACACTAAGATGACACGCCGACAACACTAAGATAACACTACGACAACACTAAGATAACACAACGTTAACACTAAGATAACACGCTGATAACACTAAGATAACATGACGATAACACGCCAATAACACTAAGATGACACTACGATAACACGCCGGTGACGAACGATATCGCTGGGGTCACTTTCAGAGCCATTTTCTCCAGCTGCTTTAACGATAGAAACACTGACAGCCAATCAAAATCCATCCACAGACGACATCTCTGAGAGGCTATTGGCAGAAACGCTGTTCATATCAGTCCGGATGCTCACATCGTTACTGTTTTAGTTATGGTTTATAGTTATCGTTATGGCTATTGTTATGGTTTATAGTTACGGTTATGGTTATGGATGTAGCTATGGTTATTGTTATAGTTACGGTTATTGTTACGGTCTATAGTTCTTGGTCCTTTACTCCCATTCTCCCATTATTCTCTCTCTTGCCCCTTCTCTCTCTCCTGGCCTCTCCCTCTCTTTCTCCCTTTCCCTCTCGCTCTCTCCCTCCCTCTCTCTTCCATGTGAGATAGATCTTATGTTGCCAAAGAACAGTACACAGGCCTACCCAAATATTCTCACTGGATGTCTCTCTGACTTCTCCCACCCTCTCCCCTCCTCCCTCCCTCCCTCCCTCCCACCCTCTCCCCTCCTCCCTCCCTCCCTCCCTCCCTCCCACCCTCTCCCCTCCTCCCTCCTCTCCTGCAGGTGCAGTTCGCGCTGGCGGTGCTAGAGGGCGCTGTGGCCCTGCCCTCCCGGGCGGACATGGAGGCGGAGATTCAGAGGGAGATGGACAGGAAGCTGTCAGAGGGGGTGGAGCTTAGGCACCTGCTGAAGATGGAGTGGGCTCAGTGGGAGTACTACCGCACTCTGTCCCGTCTGGGGGGGTTCCCCCCCCCTCCGCCCGTCACCCAGAGCCTGTACGAGGAGGTGTGGAGGCAGAGACAGAGACACCCACAGAACTACAGGCAGCTCAACTACCAGCTCATCAGCGACACCCAGTGGCAGGAGCTGGAACCGCAGCCGGACAGGACGGAGCCCTGGACCGGAGGGATGGAGAGAGAAGAAGAAAGGACGGAGAGAGAGAGGAAGAGAGAGGACAGAGAAAAGCAGGGATTTAAACCCTGGGACAGATGACAGGCTCTGAGACAGGGTTTCTCAGCTGCTTCCTCTCCACACTACTCAGCAGTTCTGCTGGGAAACATGGCGGCCATTTTGTTTCACAGCTTCTCACCACAGGTCAGTTACAGTGACAAGACTAATTTATCCATTTACGCACAGAAACTGATGAGGTGGCAGGACTGTGAGGTTGAGCCCCCCCCACTCACACTGGACATGCATTCCTCCCTCAGGACGCAGCTACGGCTGGTAATGATAACAGATTATCCAAAATACTTAAAGCTTTGAAAATCATAAGTGTTTTTCTGAATTACAATGCCAAATATAAATCGGAAGCAAATGGCGAGATGTTTAAAAAAAAAAAAAAACATTCAAATAGAGACATGGTCTGAACAATAATAAAATTGCATTCGAATGAAATGCCTTGTTTGATTCTTTGAATCTTATCCAGCACAGAAGCTCATGGATTTGAAAAGTAATGTCTTCTACACGATCTCCTTGTGCCATTCTGCATTTCTCTGTGTCAGACCGAGGTAGGAGACTGGACATTGGTAGAAGATTTAAAATTGCATTTAAGAGTTGCCTGGAAACTGCACTTTTAAGGATTTCTTCAACAGCTTAAAATAGACTTCCCCCCCCCCCCCCCCCCCCAAGGCGAACGGAGACATACACACTAACACAGTCAGGCTGCTGTGCTGCTGCAGGTTTAAACGGGAGGCTGAGTGTGAGAGGCGTCTTATGTCCCATGTAAAATGGCTGCTTCAGAAGTGTCCCCCCTTGGTGGTGTGTTGTCACGTGGTAACGTGCTTAAAGGAAACTGGGTCGGCTGGAACCACCAACCTCTCGGTTAACAGCCCAACGTGCTAACCCACTGTGCCACCACCGTGGCTGGGGGCTGGAGGGACCGGAAATTACCGGAATAACCCTCACCCCCCCTCACCTCCACCCTCACCCCCCCTCACCCTCATGCCCCCTCACCCTCACGCCCCCCTCACGCACACACAAGCTCACACGCTCACACACATACACTCACACACACTCACACATATGCTCACACACACGCACACACACACAAGCTCTCACACACACACACACACATGCTCACACACACACACACACATGCTCACACACTCACACATACGCTCACACACACTAACATGTGCACACACACACACACTCACACACACACAGACGCACTCACACTCACACACACACACACACACTCACACACACGCACACACACACCACACTCACACACACATGCTCACACACACTCACTCTGGTTTTAGGAAACACTATAAGACAGACCCTCACTTCAGTAATGAATGACTCCCCAGCCTTTTTACCATACTGGCCCTACTTAACTTAAGTGCTGCTTTTCATGCAACCGACCACATATTCCCCTTAAGGGGCGAGAGAAAGCAGCAGGTTTCACGAGGCGAGCACTTTGGTGAATGTAAATCTTTCCCATCGTTCAGTTGGTCAGGTATGAGGAGTGGCCTGAGCACTGAGGGGTAGCTATGGGTCTGTCCTGGGCCCCATGCTCTTTCACTGTACAGCATGTTTCACTTAAACTATACAGTATATAAATAGCTTGCCAAACTAGAGTCACGTCTTATTGACAAGAAGACCTGGATGATCCAGAAGGTTATTTTTTATATTTTTTAGTTGAGATGGCTTTACTGCCAAAGCTAATGCAGTTGTTAAAAACCTTGACTTAACTATTGACTCAGATCTCTCTGTTCAGGACCAAAAAGGTGGCCTTTTTTCACCTTAAGAATATTCATGAATTGTGCAAGATATTGTCCCTGTATGATGGAAGAAGCTGCCTGTCTCTTCCACACCTTCAGCACACCTACGGGGACAAAGTGTGTGTGTGTGTGTGTGAGCGTGTGTGTGTGTGTGTGAGCATGTGTGTGTGTGTATGTGTGTGTGTGTGTGTGAGCATGTGTGTGTGAGAGCTTGTGTGTGTATGTGTGTGTGTGTGTGTGTGCGCGTGTGTGTGTGTGTGAGCATGTGTGTGTGTGAGCATGTGTGTGTGAGAGCTTGTGTGTGTGTGTGCAAGTGTGTGTGTGAGTGTGTGTGAGTGTATGTCTGTGTGTGTGAGTGTGGTGTGTGTGTGTGTGTGCGTGTGTGTGTGTGTGCGTGTCTGTGTGTGTGTGAGCGTGTGTGTGTGTGAGCATGTGTGTGTGAGTGTGTGTGAGTGTATGTGTGTGTGTGTGTGTGTGTGTGTCTGTATGTGTGTGAGTGTGGTGTGTGTGTGCGTGTGTGTGAGTGTGTGTGTGAGTGTGTGTGAGTGTATGTGTGTGTGTGTGTGTCTGTGTGTGTGAGTGAATGAGTGTGTGTGTGTGCACATGTGAGCGTGTGTGAGCGTGTGTGTCTGTGTGTGTGTGAGTGTGGTGTGTGTGTGTGTGTGTGTGTGTGTGTGTGTGAGTGTATGTGTGTGAGTGTGTCTGTGTGTGTGTGAGAGTGTGTGTGAGTGTGTGAGCGTGTGTGTGTGTGTGTGTGTGTGTGTGAGTGAGTGTGTGTGTGTGGGTGTATCCCCTCCCTGCTCGAAGCAGGTGCTGTTTTGTGTCCTTATCTGAATGCTGTTTGGGTGAGCTGTTTCTGACCCACGCACTGTGATGTATGAATAAATCACTCTGCTCTCTCCCTCTCTCTATCTCTCTCACTCTCCTCCCCCCTAACATGTAGGGAGGGCCTGTCTCCACCCACACCCCTCTCTCTCTCTGTCTCCCCTCCTCTCCCCCCCTCATCCCCTCTCTCTGTCTCCCCCCTCATCCCTCTCTCTGTCTCCCCCCTCATCCCTCTCTCTGTCTCCCCCCCTCATCCCTCTCTCTGTCTCCCCCCCTCATCCCTCTCTCTGTCTCCCCCCCTCATCCCCTCTCTCTGTCTCCCCTCCTCATCCCCTCATGCCCTCTCTCTGTCTCCCCCCCTCATCCCCTCTCTCTGTCTCCCCCCCTCATCACCTTTACTGGAGACATCATCATCTCACAAATAAGCAGAGTGCTTCAGTACAGAGAGAGGGAGAGTGAGGGAGAGAGAGAATGAGAGAGAGGGAGTGAGCGAGAGGGAGTGAGAGAGGGAGAGAGAAAGAGAGGGAGTGAGAGACAAGGAGAGATAGAAAGAGATAGAGGGAGTGAGAGAGACAAGGAGAGATAGAGAGAGGGAGAGGGAGTGAGGGAGAAAGAGAGACAGAGACATAGAAAGGCAAGAGAAAAAGAGGGACAGAGAGAAAGTGTATTAAATATAAGAGTCAGAGTCAGTTCATTTGAGCATGTGGACACGCCCCTCTCCATAGACACACCCCTCTCTGTGGACACGCCCCTCTCCATAGACACACCCCTCTCTGTGGACACGCCCTCTCCATAGACACGCCCCTCTATATGGACACGCCCTCTCCATAGACACGCCCCTCTCTGTGGACACGCCCCTCTCTGTGGACACGCCCTCTCCATAGACACGCCCCTCTCTATGAACACGCCCTCTCCATAGACACGCCCCTCTCTATGGACACGCCCTCTCCATAAACACGCCCCTCTATAGACACGCCCCTCTCTGTGGACACGCCCTCTCTATATCTCTGAAACACACCCTCTCACTCAGTGCTCTGTGTGTTGCATTGTGGGAATATTTGGAAAAGAATACCGTATGAGTTTGTTTCTCTTTTTCTCCAAAGCTGAAGAGATGCAGTTAATTAGCAAATCACAGAAAATCTATTTGCTCAGTTTAAATGTGAGCGTGTGCGTGTGCACATAAAAGGGTGCGAGTGTGTGTTTGTGTGTGTGTGTGTGTGAGTGTGTAAGTGAGTGTGTGAGTGTGTGTTTGTGTGTGAGTGTGTAAGTGAGTGTGTGAGTGTGAGAGTGAGTGTGTGTGTATATGTGTGTGTGTGCGTGTATGTGTGAGAGTGTGAGTGTGTGTGTGTGTGAGAGTGAGTGTGTGTGTATATGTGTTTGTGTGTGTGTGTGTGTGTGAGTGTGTAAGTGAGTGTGTGAGTGTGAGAGTGAGTGTGTGTGTATATGTGTGTGTGTGTGTGTATGTGTGAGAGTGTGAGTGTGTGTGTGAGTGTGAGAGTGAGTGTGTGTGTATATGTGTTTGTGTGTGTGTGTGTGTGAGTGTGTAAGTGAGTGTGTGAGTGTGAGAGTGAGTGTGTGTGTATATGTGTGTGTGTGTGTGTGTGCATGTGCGCGTGTGTGTGCGAGTGTGTGTGAGCACACACACACTGCAGACACACACATATTCCTACTTTAGCACAGTCTAAGTTTTGAAAATTGTACCATCATCTCCTCCTGAAGGTGAAAGAGACATTCAGGTATCTCTTTTACAAAAAAAAAAAGCTGAAAAGAAACAGGAAACAGGACCCAAGGACCAATGAGCAGCGGGACGGAGCACCGGGGGGGCGTGGCTAAGGCCTGGCCCCTCCCAGCACGAGGGCTGACATCTCCACGGGAACGCCTGGCCCCTCCCAGGGCTGATATCGCCACGGGAACGCCTGGCCCCTCCCAGGGCTGATATCGCCACGGGAACGCACACGGATGAACGTGACATGGGAAGTCGGCCATTATCGTGATCATAATGACTGTCATTACCACCACCAGCGTGCCTTCATGGGGGGGGGGGGGGAGTGTCATTCCTCCTCAGGATGACGCTGTCAGCGCAGGGAAACGACCGACTCTGAATGTAAAATAAAAAAGGTTGAATCACCCTGGTACTCTTTCAATTTCTCTCTCGTTCACGGTTTCTCTCGCTCTCTGTCCCTCTCTTTCGATCACTCTCTCTTCCTATCAGAAGCTATAACCCCCACACACAACATTACTGCCGCTTCTACAGAAAACCTTCATCGCCCTTATCTTCGCTGGCTGGGAAGACTTTTCTTCTTACGTGTGATCCCCCCCCCCAATATGAAATTCCTCTGCTCTACCCCCAAACACACACGCCTATCAATAGCCATTATTACTATGACTCACCATGCTGCTGTACAATACTGTATTTCAGTAGTGACTCTGCTGCCCTCCAGTGGAGTTTTACAGAAATGCATGTCGGCGAAGAGAAGCACCCCCCCCCCTTTCCTTTTGACCAATATAATAATTATTTACAGGCATTTTGTGCCTCGTGGTGCAAGACTACATGCCACTTCCTTTCAGGATGTGACTAAGATAAGCTGCGTTTGTGTTATTTCTTTTTTTTTTGTGCTAAATACATTTAATGTTTACATTTTTTTTTTTTTTTTTTTGTTCGTAGTTGGCAGAAAGCCCTGAACTTTGTACAGAGTAGGCAGAGCATAAGGACCGTTGGAAATTTGCCACAATGACATTGTAGGAGGAGCGTTGGGAGGAGTTATGATAAGAACAGTGTGGGTGATTTGCCAGAATGAAGTTTGAGGAGGAGTTGTAGGTGGAGTGTGTAAAATGGGTGTAAAAATGACAGCCGGGGTTCAATTCTGGAGAACTGATCCAGCTTTATGCACGTGTGCTAATAAAGTCTGATTTTCCTGAAGAACTTGCTGCTGTGGTGTCGTCTTTTCCCTCGTGAAGATGTTTTTCGACAAATTGAAGAATTGGACTCTGTCGTTTCCTAGACACGACATTTGGGGGCTCGTCCGGGATACGAAAGAGAAAGAGAAGCTCCCGGCGACTGGAGACCAGGGCGGAGAGTACTTTTTGATAAGCTGCTGAAAAGTGTTATGTGATGAGGGGCCAGAGACTTGGAAGGAAAGAAACCCAAAGAAGGGGCTCCTGCAAGATAGATCTCTGATAAAAGTGTGTTCTAAATTGTGTTGAAAAGTGTTTGGATATAACGTTGTATTGAGGCAACGCAGGTAAAAATCGTTATTTATGTATGTGTAAGATAAGAAACGCAAAGGGTGAATAAAGAGATTAACGGGAGAAAATACAGGCTCTGGCGGAAAAATAAAGATAAAATATAAAATAATATAGATAATAAAAGGCGAAAAAAAAAAAATAGATAATAATATAAAAGTATTACGGGCAGTATATGAAAATGAAAAAACGGAAAGAAAACGGCGGTTGAGATAATAGCGGGGGTGTGGTGCAGGCGTGAGGGGTGCCTCAATGTCAAAGAAACCATTGTCCATGTTCTGTATTTTAATGTCGTGTCTAGGAAACAACAGAGTCCAAATCTTCAATTTGTCGAAAAACATCTTCAGAAGGGAAAAGACGACACCACGGCAGCAAGTTCTTCAGGAAAGCCGGATCAGTTCTCCAGAATTGAACCCCGGCTGTCATTTTTACACCTATTTTATACACAGTTACTCCACCTACAACTCCTCCTCAAACCTCATTCTGGCAAATCACCCACACTTTACTTATCATACTCCTCCCAACACTCCTCCTACAACGTCATTGTGGCAAATTGCCAACGGTCCTTATGCTCTGCTAACTCTGTACAAAGTTCAGGGTGTTCTGCCGACTACGAACAAAGTTCAGGACTCCCCCTGTCCTCACTTCACCCCGCACCTGCTCTTGGCAAACTACCAGACCTCATAAAGTTCTGGGCACACGTCATCCATACACGTCACTCTGTATCTTTCGCTTTTACAAGACGAACTAAGCAGCAGTAATCATTGAAAATATACAGACAAACTAAACATTTCATTAATATTCACTTCTGATATACTTTTCTAATATACAGCCAAACTAAACATTTGATTAATTATTCTCTTCTAAGGGACTAAATATACGTTGCATTCTTTGCTCTCATTTCAACAGTTTTCACTATGGTTTCTTGCGTTTTCATAAGCTCAGCTATAATTAATGTTCTAAGTCAAATAGATACACTCCTGGCATAAAACATCGAGAGTCCCGGAGAATTCAGCTGTACAGTCATATCTTGCTCTGCCCGTGTCCTTGACAGTTCGAGACGACCCCCCCCCCCAGCTGGCTGCTGTGTAATTCTAGCACAATTTAGCAGTTAACCAGTTTGAAACTATACAGGGTACATATCATACTTTAATACGGATATATTGATACACTTTTAGCACACATCGTCAAGAGTTTTGGAGGAACCAGCCTGCTCACTAAGGTGGAGTCTGATTTTGACTTGTGATTGTTTATCATGCTTTTAGGAGGGAGATCTTTTGTTCTGTGAATTTTCCCCGACATTGTCATTGTCCGCCGTCTTCAATTATAACTTTGTTGACAAAACTTTTTAATTCCTGTTTAGTGAACAATAAGACAGAGGAAGTTGGCAAGATATTTTTCCTCACACAATGTTTGGTATTTTTCGTAGCATTTGTTGTCTCCGTCCTGTTCATTTATCCGTTAAAGGATTATCATGCCCCGGTTATTCTGAAAGTACAAACTAGCTGCGAAATCCTCTCAGTATAACTGTGCTCGGTAGCAAAATAAGGAATATATATTTTCACCCACACAGTAGTTTGTTCAAAAATATTTGTCTCTTTGCATTTGTATGCAGGCAGTATTAGTCAGTAGCTAAACACGAGACGGTCGCTATTGTGGCACAAATGGCTCACGGTCGAGTGTGTCCGCGACGTATCTTATAGCAGTTAATAGCTCATTTATCCAATACAAAGTTCACTTACCAAGTTGTATGTGTTGTGTTAAAGCGGTGTAAAACACGAGGCTTTTGAGGAAAGACAAAGCCCGTTGTGGAAGTGAGGTTTGGTTTTTGTTAAGATTGATCAGCTCTCTCTCTTCTCCCAAAACTGACAACCATCCATCATGTTCGTTGTTTTGTTTGTTTGTATATTTGTTTTTAGACTTTGTTCTGTTCATTTGAACAGACATTGATCCAGGTCTTGCGATATTGACGTTTGTAAGGTATATATTTCCTGATTGTAACCGCTTGTTTATGCATTAAATCATTTTGCTCGATCCCTGCTTCGCACTTCGTTTTGCAGGTCGTTTTATTTAATGACTCACTTCCAAGGTGTGCGCGTGTAGTCTACGCGATGATCTGCATCTTGATGTTTTTCCGAATGTAATGCTAATAATACTTAAAAATAAGAGAACTTGCATGCAAACCTCCTGTGATAAAAAAATGAATACCTTTTGAGACATTTTTCGTGGAACTAAAACATGATTATTTCACCCTCGATAGGCCAAAACATGATTATTTCACCCTCTATAGGTCAAAACATGATTATTTCACCCTCTGATCTGATGATTCATTTGTTGCTGAAATATGGGCTTTTTACATACAAAAATGACACATATTTGTGCCTTTTTAGTGATATATTTCTGACTTAAACCCAAAATATAAAGCTTTTTTCTAACAAAAATTTAAATGGTATTGAAATGGAAGAGTGATCATCGTTCAGCTCAAGCGGATTATGTGGTAAATTGCTGCTATTTGGTGTTTGTAGGTTATTAACACATACAGGGAGCTGGAATCCTGCGATGGTGAAGAAAAGTAGTGACCCTACAGAGAGGGGTCACCTACAGAGAGACCCTATAGAGAGGGGTCACCTATAGAGAGACCCTATAGAGAGGGATCACCTATAGAGAGACCCAATAGATAGGGGTCACCCCCAGAGAGACCCTATAGAGAGGGGTCACCTACAGAGACCCTATAGAGAGGGGTCACCTACAGAGAGACCCTATAGATAGGGGCCAACTACAGACAGACCCTATTGAGAGGAGTCACCTACAGATACCCTATAGATAGGGGTCACCTATAGACATACCCTATAGATAGGGGTCACCTACAGAGAGACCCTATAGAGAGGGGTCACCTACAGAGACCCTATAGAGAGGGGTCACCTACAGAGACCCTATAGAGAGGGGTCACCTACAGAGACCCTATAGAGAGGGGTCACCTACAGAGAGACCCTATAGATAGGGGCCAACTACAGACAGACCCTATTGAGAGGAGTCACCTACAGATACCCTATAGATAGGGGTCACCTATAAAGAGACCCTATAGAGAGGGGTCACCCACAGACAGACCCTATAGATAGGAGTCACCGACAGACAGACCCTATAGAGAGGGGTCACCTATAGAGAGACCCAATAGATAGGGGTCACCCCCAGAGAGACCCTATAGAGAGGGATCACCTATAGAGAGACCCAATAGATAGGGGTCACCCCCAGAGAGACCCTATAGAGAGGGGTCACCTACAGAGACCCTATAGATAGGGGTCACCTACAGAGAGACCCTATAGAGAGCAGTCACCTACAGAGATACCCTATAGATAGGGGTCACCTATAGAGATACCCTATAGAGAGGGGTCACCTATAGAGAGACCAAATAGGGGCCACCTATAGAGAGACCCAATAGATAGGGGTCACACACAGAGAGGCCCTATAGAGAGGGGTCACCTACAGAGACCCTATAGATAGGGGTCACCTACAGAGAGACCCTATAGAGAGGAGTCACCTATAGACATACCCTATAGATAGGGGTCACCTATAGAGAGACCCTATAGAGAGGGGTCACCTACAGAGACCCTATAGATAGGGGTCACCTACAGAGATACCCTATAGAGAGGGGTCACCCATAGAGAGACCCAATAGGGGGCACCTATAGAAAGACCTAATAGATAGGGGTCACCCACAGAGAGACCCTATAGAGAGGGGTCACCTACAGAGACCCTATAGAGAGGGGTCACCTACAGAGACCCTATAGAGAGGGGTCACCTATAGAGAGACCCTATAGAGAGGGGTCACCCACAGACAGACCCTATAGATAGGAGTCACCAACAGACAGACCCTATAGAGAGGGGTCACCTATAGAGAGACCCTATAGAGAGGGGTCACCTATAGAGAGACCCTGTAGAGAGGGGTCACCTACAGAGACCCATAGCATGGTGCTTTCCTTCCCTCAGTGATGCCTGGAAGAGAGCAGCTTTTTGAACTTGTGAACTAACATGACAGATTAGCAAACTAGCTGTCTTAGTAACATAGCTACAGATAGTTAGATTTCATGAAAATACATAAAATAAAGCTGGCTGTGAGTAATGATGCACAGATCCTGTGTGTTTGGCTGAGGGGAGGAGCGCACGCGGGCGCATGAGAACCCTCTGCTCTGGCGCCCCCTGCAGGATGTCTGGGCAGCTGCGCGTGGCCGTGGTGGGGGCTGGGGCGGCGGGGCTCTGCGCTGCGCGTCACATCCTGTCGCGCCAGAACAACTTCCTGCCCCCGGTGGTGTATGAGCTGAGCGGCGGCGTGGGCGGGACCTGGGTTTACGAAGAGCGCGTGGGCTGCCATGACAACGGCCTGCCCATCCACAGCAGCATGTACCGCAATCTCAGGTACCCACCTCACCTCAGCACACAGGTACAGCCTCACCTGAGCACACAGGTAAAGCCAACATGTGCATCAAACAAATGCTACTGTAAATAAACACTCATTTATAATCCCAGAAACACATATCAGTACAGCACATACTCAAATGCACCCCCCCTCTCAGGACCAACCTGCCCAAGGAGGTGATGATGTTCCCGGATTTCCCCTTTGACCTCCAGCTGCCCTCCTTCCTGCCCCATCAGGAAGTGAAGCGATACCTGGAGAGATACAGTCAGCACTACCGCATCACCCCTTACATCCGGGTACCGTCACCATGACAACCACATCACCCCTCACATCTGTGTACTGTCAACATGACAACCCCTCTCACATCTGGATACCGTCACCATGACAACCACATCACCACTCACATCCGGGCACTGTCACCATGTCAGCCCCTCTCACATCTGCATACCGTCACTATGACAACCCCTCTCCCATCAAGGTACTGTTACCATGACAATCACTTCACCCCCTCACATCAGAGTACAGTCACTGTGGCAACAACTAACACTCATATGTGACACACAAGCTTTTAATAACCCCAAGTAAAGCATGCGATCCAGCTAAAGCCAGAACCCCACTGGAGCACGGATGGTAACTGTTGCTGTTTTTGGGTATGAACACGGTGATGAAATACCCCATGTGCTCAGTTTAAAACTGTGGTGGAGGAAGTGAAGCCGGTCGCCATGGAGACGGGGGAGGGAAAGGTGACGTGGGAGGTGACATCATCAGGTGGGCAGGGTGGACCGAGGACTGAGACATTCGACGCTGTGTTCGTCTGCAACGGGTGAGAGGGCCGAAACCCCATCCTGCCCTGCTGCTCCAGGCCAATCAACCAACCAACCTTCCTCCTGCTGTCTGTTCCTCATTTAGTGTCAACCTTAAACCCAGAATATTCATAATATTATATATATATATTCATGAATATTCATAAGGATCCAGCAAATCGGAAATCAAAACACTGAGCCAGCTTCAACACTGACAGGAAATGCAGTTTTTGACGTTGGGAATATGCAACTGATTTATCTGGTTATTTCAGGCAATCTGTGGTATTATCCTCTTCTCAGAGGTGGTGGTGGTGGTGATGACCTCTGACCTTTGACCTCTTTCTCCCTGCAGGCATTACTCTGACCCCTACCTGCCCGTTTTCCCGGCACACCTGTCTGTGTTTTCCCTGCAGGCTGTAATCACACACCAGTGATTGTTTACTAAACTTGGTGGGTGTGTGACCCAGGCACAGTTCATTCCACAAAATCGATATTTAGTGGAGCATCGCACCCTGGGGCTGAATCATGTCTCTGTCAGCGGGGCTGAATCATGTCTCTGTCAGCGGGGCTGAATCATGTCTCTGTCAGCGGGGCTGAATCATGTCTCTGTAAGCGGGGCTGAATCATGTCTCTGTCAGCAGGGCTGAATCATGTCTCTGTCTCTTTCAGCGGGGCTGAATCATGTCTCTGTCTCTTTCAGCGGGGCTGAATCATGTCTCTGTCTCTGTCAGCGGGGCTGAATCATTTCTCTGTCAGCGGGGCTGAATCATGTCTCTGTCAGCGGGGCTGAATCATGTCTCTGTCAGCGGGGCTGAATCATGTCTCTGTCTCTTTCAGCGGGGCTGAATCATGTCTCTGTCTCTGTCAGCGGGGCTGAATCATGTCTCTGTCTCTGTAAGCGGGGCTGAATCATGTCTCTGTCTCTGTCAGCGGGGCTGAATCATGTCTCTGTCAGCGGGGCTGAATCATGTCTCTGTCAGCGGGGCTGAATCATGTCTCTGTCAGCGGGGCTGAATCATGTCTCTGTCAGCAGGGCTGAATCATGTCTCTGTCAGCGGGGCTGAATCATGTCTCTGTCAGCGGGGCTGAATCATGTCTCTGTCTCTGTCAGCGGGGCTGAATCATGTCTCTGTAAGCGGGGCTGAATCATGTCTCTGTAAGCGGGGCTGAATCATGTCTCTGTCAGCGGGGCTGAATCATGTCTCTGTCAGCGGGGCTGAATCATGTCTCTGTCAGCAGGGCTGAATCATGTCTCTGTCAGCAGGGCTGAATCATGTCTCTGTCTCTGTCAGCGGGGCTGAATCGTGTCTCTGTCAGCGGGGCTGAATCATGTCTCTGTCAGCAGGGCTGAATCATGTCTCTGTCTCTGTCAGCGGGGCTGAATCATGTCTCTGTCTCTGTCAGCGGGGCTGAATCATGTCTCTGTCAGCGGGGCTGAATCATGTCTCTGTCAGCGGGGCTGAATCGTGTCTCTGTCAGCGGGGCTGATTCTCATAGTTTGTCTGCGGGGTGTGAGCAGAATGCTCGAGTTCATGGGTGTAGCTGAAGTCCTCCTGGTGTAATGTCGCAGCGTTTGTTCTCTTTGGTAAGAAAGGACGACGTCGGTCAGTAGCAGGGTCAGCCGGGCCTTCGCTGTGCCCCTCTGAAGCCATTCCATTCTCCAATAGAGAACTGAAGGAAAGTTTCATTCTCATTCCATGCATACGTTACGGTTATTGTTTAGTGTTGTAGTAACATATGCCATAGACAGCTCGATTCATTCTCATAAGCTGTTACAAATCAATCTTCAGATTTGGCTGTACAATACAGTTCAGACTTTCAGGAGCACCATCGTATATCACAATGCAGGATCACTGAGCATGCAGAAAAAGTTCACAGAGTAAAATCCAGAACAGCTATTTTTATTATTGTGATTGTTTTTGGCTGTGTGTGGGGATTGTGATTGTTTTGACTGATTGTGATTGTTCTTCGCTGAGTGTGCTGATTGTGACTGTTTTGGCTGACTGTGATTGTTCTTCGCTGAGTGTGCTGATTGTGATTATTTTGACTGATTGTGATTGTTCTTCGCTGAGTGTGCTGATTGTGATTATTTTGACTGACTGTGATTGTTCTTCGCTGAGTGTGCTGATTGTGATTATTTTGACTGACTGTGATTGTTCTTCGCTGAGTGTGCTGATTGTGATTGTTTTGACTGACTGTGATTGTTCTTCGCTGAGTGTGCTGATTGTGATTGTTTTGGCTGACTGTGATTGTTCTTCGCTGAGTGTGCTGATTGTCATTATTTTGGCTGACTGTGATTGTTCTTCGCTGAGTGTGCTGATTGTGATTGTTTTGGCTGACTGTGATTGTTCTTCGCTGAGTGTGCTGATTGTGATTATTTTGGCTGACTGTGATTGTTCTTCGCTGAGTGTGCCGATTGTGATTATTTTGGCTGACTGTGATTGTTCTTCGCTGAGTGTGCTGATTGTGATTATTTTGACTGACTGTGATTGTTCTTCGCTGAGTGTGCCGATTGTGATTATTTTGGCTGACTGTGATTGTTCTTCGCTGAGTGTGCTGATTGTGATTGTTCTGGCTGATTGTGATTGTTCTTCGCTGAGTGTGCTGATTGTGATTGTTTTGACTGATTGTGATTGTTCTTCGCAGAGTGTGCTGATTGTGATTGTTTTGACTGATTGTGATTGTTCTTCACTGAGTGTGTTGTGATCAGGGCCTATGGCTGCTCCACTCTGCTGCCCCCTACAGGCACCCTGCTGCACAGCCACGCCTATCGAGTCCCAGAGCCTTTCGCCGGCCAATCAGTGGTGGTGCTAGGGGCAGGAGCGTCGGGATTGGACATCTCCATTGAACTGGCGGGTGTCAATGCCCAGGTGATCCCGCCTCCCACCTCCACATTCTGTCTGGACTGCAGCCCCTACACTGGCCTGAAATGCAGGTCACGTCTTTCCCAAAGCATTGTGTAGAAGCTCTAATGTGCATTGAATGAAGGATATGAATGAGTGAATATGAGAGAAAAACAGTGACATCATAATATCCACAGCCTCTGAAACACAGGACAGCCTGTCACCTGTCTTTACAATTAAAATAAGTTTTTTCTTTTTGTGATTTTCTCCATATTTGGACTGGAGTTCCACAACCTGACACCCCCCTCCCATGTCTGTCAGGGCTCCCAAACTTACCTGCCGCCCAGGTAACTCATGTAGGAAGTCCTTTCTGGGTCCCGTTCACAGAAGACCTGTAAAAACCTTCTGTTAGTCCAGATCATAGACTGTTCCAGGCCTTCAGTGAAACGCTCCTCAATGTCTCTCACTGAAAGTGGGAATTCTGATCCTGGATCAGTTTCTCGGGGATTGGCACGGGCGACGGACGGGCTTTTCAGGATCGCTCTGAGAATGAAAATCTCTTTCACAAAAGAAATGTAAATTTAAGAGCTCTGGAGCTCTGGGGTAAAGAGGCTCTTTTTAAGGACGTTCAGCGTCTCTGAAAGGGGTTGTGAGGACATGAGGTCTCGATCTTAGAGCGATGAGTCACCGACACAACCCTGTCTGAAGCAGTTCTCTCTGCTCATCACCACATCTCACACACTCTTGATATTTGTGTAGCGCTTTTCACAGCAGACTGTCCCAAAGACACTTTACACAGTCACAGAAAGCTAGAAACATGAATCAGCCAAATAATATAAGTCCCCAAATAATATAAGAGTCAAACAGTGGCGAGACGGGAAGAGATCTGGAGAGGAACCCGGCTATAGGGGGAGCCCAGGCTCTGCTGGCCTACAGGCTAAGATGGGAACAGCTCAGGTATTAAACCAGCAGGAAAACTAGAAAGTCCACATGGATGGATGCAGAGTATGCTGTACAGAGGGGAGGGGGTTGAATCTGATGGACCAGCTGGCACAAACCTGAATACATACATGCACCAAGGTTTGATGCATCAGATGTTACCCCGGAGGATTCACCACTGAACACATGATACAGTACACAGTATACAGGCCTACCCAAATATTCTCACTGGATGTCTCTCTGACTTCTCCCTCCCTCTCCCCTCCTCCCTCCCTCCCTCCCACCCTCTCCCCTCCTCTCTCCCCTCCCTCCCACCCTCTCCCCTCCTCTCTCCTCCTCCTCCTCCAGCACACCCTGCGGCTCTCCAGGACCAGGGATGCCGACCCCTGCTCTACACGCTATATCCACTCTATACGCTATATCCACTCTATACGCTATATACACTCTATACGCCATATACACTCTATACGCTATATCCACTCTATACGCTATATCCACTCTATACGCTATATACACTCTATACGCTATATACACTCTATACGCTATATCCACTCTATACGCTATATACACTCTATACGCCATATACACTCTATACGCTATATCCACTCTATACGCTATATACACTCTATACGCTATATACACTCTATACGCTATATCCACTCTATACGCTATATACACTCTATACGCCATATACACTCTATACGCTATATACACTCTATACGCTATATACACTCTATACGCCATATACACTCTATATGCTATATCCACTCTATACGCTATATACACTCTATACGCTATATACACTCTATTGGACTTAATGCCCAGGCACTCAGACTCTGCTGGTGGGAGGCTGGCGAACATGGACTGAAGTAAAAAGAGCCGTCCTGGGCTACGTGAGAGGACGCTGGCGCTGCTTGTTCGCCGCTTCTCCGTTCGACTGAGATTCGTATTGTGTTTCGTAGGTTATTTTGTTTAGTTAGTCTAATTAGCATTTGTTCCTAGACCTTTTTTTAGTCTTTTTATTTATTTTTCCACGGTTGCAAAAAAGATCGAATCATCCGACCGACCTACCTGTGGCTGCTACCGGAGCTATTGCTACCTCCAGCTGTTAACACCCGGGGTTCATGCTGCCTCTGGACCCGTTCTTTTCACCGCTCCAGCTGGGTCTGTCTGCCCACATTGCTGCCGTACCACCGGACAACCACTTGACGAGGTATCCCCCAGACAGCCTCCCTGCTGTCTTGGTACGGTTAGTCCTTCGTCGGCTGGGACCGTTGCCTCTCAGTGAGCTCCGTGGCTATCATTTTGTGCTAGGACTGCTACTTCCCCTTGGCTGCTGCCTTTGCCCCAGAGCTAGCTAGCATAGCTAGCCTTTACTCGCTGCTAGCCTGGGATAGCAAGCTGAGGTCTGGCTTGACTGCAATTAAGCCCTTTTTTGTCTGGCATGCTTGGGACTGTCCTACTCTGCTTGCTAGCACTCTGACCACGAGTGCATCGCCTGCGACCACCTGCCGAAGATGCTAGGCAATCGGCTAGCCTCACTGTGCTACCCACTAGCATAGTGGAGCTACCAATTAGCGTCTGGCTAACGGTTAGCAGAGCTGGCGTTTCGCTACCTCTCGCCCTGGATATCATGCGCATCTGCTACTCTACCTCTCAACTCCACCATCTCAACATCCCCATCACCCCTGGTCATAACTATATTTCAAAAATCAAAGAACACGGACTTCTCCGCCGGCCTGGCAATATCCACCGAAGCTGCCGACGAAAGTTTGTTGTCCGCTCTGGAAATCCCATCCCCTCGCTCTGGTCCACCCGGCGTCCAGCAGTGACATCACGATGTCAACAAAACAAACAGCACGTGCACCCGGACTCTCTGAGAACCTTAGCCAAGGTTTCTCATGCCACCAAAAAATCATCCCATCTCACCTGTGCACTTTTCAACACCCGCTCACTTAATCTCAAAGAACTCATCATTAGTGAATTTATTAATGATAATAACCTGGACTTTCATCATTTTTCTCACTGAAACCTGGCAAAAACCGCTGGACTACTTTTCACTAAATAAAGCAACCCCCCTGGTTATGTGTACATGGACAAGCCTCGCCTGGAAGGGAAAACTGGCGGTGGAATTGCTGTCATCCACCGCCATGAAATAAAAACAACTCAAGTTCCCATCCAGGCTCCCACCTCATTTGAATCCCTCTGCTTAAAAATATCCGGCCCCATACCCCTGGTCATTGCCATCATCTATCGTCCTCCCAAACCCAACCCCACCTTTCTTTCCGACCTCTCTGAGTTTCTCACCCAGCTCTGTGCCATATCCCCGTCTATACTTCTGCTTGGCGATTTCAACATCCACATGGACTCCACCAAATGCACAACAGCAATAGAACTACTGGAAATTCTCACATTCTTCAACATCACCCAACACATTGATTTCCCCACACACAACAAAGGCCACACTCTGGACCTGGTCTGCTCCTCTGGCACCACCATCAGCCATATATCCTGCATCGACCTCACTTCCACTGTGTCTGACCACCTGGCCATCACCTTCCACATGGATAACCCCTCCCCCTTGGATAAGCAAAAGCGAACCATAACCTTCCGGAACCTCAAGTCCATAAATTCAGCTTCTCTGTCCACATCCCTCTCCAGCACCATTTCTGACTCCTCCTTCAACCAGACCGTTTCCCCCACCGATCTGGTTAACATCTACAATAACTCACTCTCCTCCTGCCTGGACCAGCTCGCACCCACCCAAACACGTTGTGTCTCCTTCACCAACACTGCCCCCTGGTACACTGACGAACTGCATTGCCTCAAAAAAAAGGGCCGTCAGCTAGAAAGGCTTGCTAAAAAAACTGGATTAACCATACACAAAGACATCTACCAACAACACCTACAGCTCTACAAAACCACCCTCAACTCCGCTCCTCCTACTATTCCGGCATCATCCAGTCTGAAAACAGCAACCCCAGAGTTCTCTTCTCCACCATCAACAAACTGCTCAATCCCATGGACACCATCTCACGCTCTTTCACCGTTGATAAATGCAATAACTTCCTCTCATTTTTTGATGACAAAATCAACACTATCCACAACCAGCTGACCATCTCCCCCCCCCTGGACCTCAGCCTGAGCCCCCCCCCACTCCCTACTCACTCCTTTTCCACATTCCTTAATATCTCCACATCTGACCTCTCCTCTGTAGTTGCTGGTATGAAGTCCTCAACCTGCTCCCTGGACCCCCTCCCCACCTCCCTCCTTAAGGATTGCCTCTCCACACTCTCCCCACTCATCACCAAAACGGTTAACGCCTCCCTCTCCTCTGGTTCAGTTCCCCCTCCTCTAAAGCTTGCCTCCATCACACCCATCCTCAAGAAACCTGGTCTAGACCCTGTCTCCCCCAACAACTACTGGCCCATTTCCAACCTACCCTTTCTGTCAAAAATCCTGGAACGTGTTGTCACTACTCAAATCACCACCTACCTGCAATCCCATAACCTCTTCGAACAATTTCAATCCGGTTTCCGCTCCAAACACAGCACAGAGACGGCCCTCATCAGAGTCACCAACGACCTCCTGCTCTCCTGCGACATCGGTTCACTCAACATCCTCATCCTCCTCGACCTTAGTGCTGCATTTGACACCATCAACCACCCCATCCTCCTTTCACGCCTCAAATCCACCCTTGGTATCACTGGCACTGCCCTTTCCTGGTTCACCTCCTACCTTTCCGACAGACATCAATTCATCTCCATAAACAACTGTAAATCCGTCACAACCCCCGTCAACCAAGGTGTCCCCCAGGGCTCGGTGCTTGGCCCCCTTCTGTTCATCCTTTACATTCTCCCCCTTGGACAGATCCTTCGCCACCATGGCCTCAATTTCCACTGTTACGCAGACGACACACAGCTCTACCTCCCCTCCAAAACCATCACTGCTACCACTCTCTCCACCCTCACCACCTGCCTGTCTGATATTAAAACCTGGATGCAAACAAACTTTCTAAAACTCAACTGCAATAAATCCGAGATCCTTATCATTGGTCCAGATGCCCTCACCCGCTCCACTCGCAATTTCTCCCTCAACATCGACGGCTCTATTGTCACCCCCTCCACCAAAGTTCGTAACCTTGGTGTCATCTTCGATCCCACCCTCTCCTTCCAGTCCCATGTCAACCAAATCACTAAAACAGCCTTCTTCCACCTCCGCAACATTGCCCGCCTCCGTCCCTCCCTATCCCAAACTGCTGCAGAGACACTCATCCATGCCTTTATCTCATCCAGACTCGACTACTGCAATAGCCTCCTCTACGGTACCACCTCCAAAATCCTTAAAAAACTGCAATATGTGCAAAACTCTGCTGCCCGCCTCCTCACCAGAACCCACTCCAGACACCACATCACCCCAGTCCTCCATGACCTTCACTGACTCCCAGTCAAACACAGAATTGACTTTAAAATTCTCACTACCACTTACAAGGCCCTCAATAACCAGGCTCCCCAATACCTCTCCGACCTCCTTCAACCTCATGTCCCCACCCGCTCCCTCAGATCTGCTGATGCCAACCTCCTTGATTTCCCCCACAGGAAAACCAAACGCACCTGGGGTGACAGGGCTTTTTCAGTCGCTGCCCCCACTCTCTGGAACGCACTGCCACCCCACATTAAGACAGCCCCCACCCTTTCCGTGTTCAAAACGTCCCTCAAAACCCACCTATTCAGACTTGCTTTCCCCACATTTTAAATCTCCCTCTAGCCTTAGCTGTTGTTTTAATCCAGCCCTTTTTAGCCTTTTAACTTTTGGTTTTCTCTCATAATAAAGTTGTTTATTTTGTTTTGCTCCCTTTACATTTAGCTTTTGTTCTTAATCTTTCCTCTTTTTAGCCTTTTTATTTATTTATTTTCTTAAAAAAGCTGTTATTTTTATTTATTTTGTAAAGCGTCTTTGGGTACCATGAAAAGCGCTATATAAATTTGATGTATTATTATTATTATTATTATACGCTACATACACTCTATACGCTACATCCACTCTATACGCTATATCCACTCTATACGCTATATACACTCTATACGCTATATACACTCTTTACGCTATATCCACTCTATACACTCTATGCGCTATATACACTCTATATGCTACATCCACTCTATACGCTATATACACTCTATACGCTATATACACTCCTTATGGTTCTGGATTTCAGACCTGGAGCACTTGCCATAGGTGTGATTTGCTTGTCTGGTTTTTGAACCCAAGACCTTCTGAAAACTGCGTATGCACATCAGTTCCTAACCCAAGTGAGTCTCTGTTGCCCAATCGGTCAGCGCGTTCGGCTGTTAACCGAAAGGTTGGTGGTTCGAGCCCACCCAGGGACGGTGTGTTTTATTTCACGTGTGTTCAAACCTCAAAGTACTGACTGCTTTGGGGGAGAGGGGGCGTGTCTCTGAAGTGGCTCTGGTCCTCTGTGCTTATTTTAGTGGAGCAGTCACCTTCATCGCCCCACTGCATCAGCGACCTTCACTCCTGGCCAGGGAGGCCGGTCAGTTGGTTTTAGTTTTTACCGTAACATCAGCAAACCAATTCAGACCCAAGAAACCAGGTGAGGTGAGTTACTTATGTAATCAGCTGCTTTATTTGATCAGTTACAGTCCCCTCCAAAAGTATTGGAACAGCAAGGCCAATTCCTTCATTTTTGCAATACACTGAATACATTTGGGGTTGACATTAAAGGGTGAACATGAGACAAGAGTTAAGAATTTCTGTTTTTATTTCCTGGTATTTACACCTAAATGTGTTAAACTACATAGAACATAGCACCTTTCGTATCAGACCACCCAATTTTTGGGTGAGCAAAGGTATTGGAACAGAGAGTGTTTAAGTAAATGAAAGTAAATAACACTTCATATTTGGTAGCATATCCCTTGCTTGTGATAACTGCATGAAGCCTGCAACCCAAACATCAAACTTGCATTGTTATTTTGTGATAGGCTTTTACTGCAGCCTATTTCAGTTACAAGCAGTCGGTCGCCCCTCTTTTCTAAGCTTCAAAATGGCTGCTTTTCTCCCAAAGACAGCTCTCTGTTCTTCATGTTGGTTTATCGTTTCTAACACAAATGCAGTCTTCACAAGCAAAACCCAAGAGCAGACATTCAGAACTGTTTATAGTTTAACCAATCAATCTAACCAGGACACAGCCACATGTTCCAATACTTTTGCCCACCTAAAAATTGGGTGGTCTGATACAAGCGGTGATATGTTCTAAGTTGTTCAACAAATATCGATAAAAATAACAGGAAATAAAAGCTGAAATTCGGATCTGCCATCTCATGAACATCTTTTGTATAGCAAAAACAAATGAATTGACCTTGCTGTTCCAACACTTTTGGAGGGGACTGCATAAGATAATTCAATTGCATAGGGAGGGTGAAAGTCACAGGAAAATAACTGGGAAAAGAACAGGAATTTCCCAAACTGGAGATACAAACACAGAGAAGAGCACTCCTACAGCAGGCCTGTTGGGAGTGATCTTTCTTCCTCATTTCATCCATTGGCATTCTTTGTTTCTTTATTTGCTTCAGCGAATGTCATTTAGCCTACAGCACACGCAATAAGCTCCGAGTTCCTCTTCTTTTTAATCTGCTTCTCTGGAAATAGAAACTTTTAAGTGCACAACAAAGACTGTTGATGAGGTCAACACCAAAAGCTCTGCTCTCGGGAAGGTTTAATGAGATTTCCTGTGCTGTTATTTTCACCTTACTTCAACTGTGCTCTTGCATTAAAAGAGTCGTATTGGCAGCGGTGGGATTCGAACCCACGCCCCCGAAGAGACTGGAGCCTTAATCCAGCGCCTTAGACCGCTCGGCCACGCTACCGTGCTGTGTCTGCAGAACTAAGGCACTAAGAGCCTGCTGAGCATGTCTGCTTCAGGGGCACGCAGGGTGTGCTGCTGAGAGATCGCACACTCCAGGGCGTACGGTGGAGGATTTTCACCTTGAAAACCACCTCAACTGACTCCACATATAAATGGTATAAATGGGTACAAGCATCAATTTGATTGAAAGCCTCTCGTCTCGTCCAGGGATGATGTTATTTGATGTTATTGTCACACTTCAAAGCAGCGGAGAGAAAAGAGCAGGCAGGGCTCTCCCCCATAGCCGAGAATCCGCTCCCTGACAGGCAGGGCCACGGTCTCTGTAACTGAAAGGTTGATGGTTTGGGCGGCTCCCTCGCGGGACACAAGCTCGTTGTTTTAAGAACTGAAAGTAACACGGCACCCTGGGTGTGTGGTGAGGGGTCTCAGGTGCTGGCTCTGGGCTCTGGGCTCAGGGCTCTTTCTCCAGCCTGCCCCTCCCCGTGTCATCGGTCCCGACATGGACCATGGCCACTGGATCCCTCCCTGCTGGGCCGGGAGCTTGTCCATGTGCTCTAGAAAGAAAATGGCGTTCAACAAAACTACAAGCTTTCTTCCTGGCATGGAAAGTCTCACAAGCTTTAAGAATGCCCTCACAGCTGAAAGATCTTCATATTTTTCTACCCTAATAGAAGAACATAAAAACAATCAGAGATGCCTGTTCCACAGGGTCGACACTGAAATCATAAAGACAAGAGAGACAATATGAGCAAGGCTGTCACACAAAACGCCCATTCAGTCCAGAGGTAGGTCCAGGTCGGCCCTTCCGCGTTTTGTGTTTTCTTTTGTGAATTTTGCTTCATGCAGATCCGACATGAATTAAAAACTCAATTGAACAAAACAACTTTTTGCTGGAACATGACTGGATTTTTGAAATAAATGTTTGCACATTTTTTAGCTGCAAAAGCAACAATATTGCCACACTGTACAGTGGCTGAGAGAATAGCGCACGCTGGGCTTACACCCCATGGCTGAGAATCCACTCCCCGGGCTGTTGGAGCCCAACCTGAGTGAAGGTCGCTGATGCAGTGGGGCGATGAAGGTGACTGCTCCACTAAAATAAGCACAGAGGACCAGAGCCTCTTCAGAGACACGCCCCCTCTCCCCCAAAGCAGTCAGTACTTTGAGGTTTGAACGCACGTGAAATAAAACACACCGTCCCTGGGTGGGCTCGAACCACCAACCTTTCGGGTAACAGCCGAACGCACCGACCGATTGGGCCACAGAGACCATGAACACTGTGTCTCGGGGCACACACTGATGTCCATACATAGTCAGACGGTAATTCATACAGTATATAGACACCCCACATTTTGTAAACCAAGGTAGATTGCACACAATGTGTTTTATACCACAATGCACAGTGGTGGATATAAAGGCGGTCAACCCCTGAACCAAGCTGGCTTTCGAGAGCTATCAGTGACACACAGTGGCCGAAGCTGGAACTGCAGCCTGACCGCGACTGAGGGATGAAGAGCGAGAGGAAGAGAGAAAGAAGGAGAAATAAGGACATATCATGCGCTCTGAATCCTCTAGAATAATAACATAATTTCCTATTGCGTCTCTCAGCTCTGGCGCTCCTCAGTTTCCATAGGACTGTAGTTTCACTGAGAAACATGGCGGCCATTTTGTTTTTCAGCTGGTCACCACATATCACTTGCTGTGAAATGAATGAATATTCGTGTTATTTCCCGTTTTTAATGGAATCTAAATGGTTCTTCGTCGTGTCTGAATTCTCCATTCCAGGAAGGAGAATACAGGACTATATGCTTGTGTCGTGTCTTTGAGAGCAAGAAAAAAACGTTTTCACGAGATAATACGGTTAAGAGAAAAGACACGCGTCCCTGGGTGGGCTCGAACCACCAACCTTTCGGTTAACAGCCGAACGCGCTAACCGATTGCGCCACAGAGACATAAATAGGGTCACCTGCCGGACTATATAAATCGGTACATATCTTTAGTAGTACAAAGACTACATGTCGTATCCACACAACGAATACATGTTTACATTGACAGTTACACGTTTATTGATTTTCGTCTGAACGTATCCTAAAGAAATCAAGATTCGTTCAAGATTGCCTGTGCGCATTTCCTTGCAGTGATCACGGCCTTAACTGGCTAAGCATACACTGATACGTAGCGCGATACACGTTACAGCGGGACAGTCAACTTGGTCTTAAACTTCAAATAAGTCTTTAGCTAGCAACCTAGCTCAAACGAAAACGCAGGGCGAATTAGCGCATTCATTCCCACACACCATTATTTTGACATTCACATTGTTTACCGAATGAACCGCGGAATCACCGATAGGCGAACACATGCTTTAAATTCATAAACTACAACATCCATAATATTTTGCAAATGACAAGCGCCCTAGCAAACGACCCGATTTGTTGGGAAAACAATACCAGCTGGCAATGGAACACCAGAAAACCTCAATGACCTCATTCCGTACACGACAAAAGCCTTATAAAAATGTTAAGTAAATGAAGTAAGCAAAATAATCTACATTATGCGTGATAATATTGTAGGCCTACTGCATCCCAACTGTTTGCTTCTGCATAACTAGCCAAATCTGGCAAAAACACGTTTATATTTAAGCTCAAGCAGTGGTATATAGAAAATGTATCGCTGCTATGAATCAATCAGATTGTGAGATGTGTTTCTTACCCCTTTTTATAAAATTCACTTTTCTTTGCTCAAAATACAATACGAAATGTATTCAGACCTCGGCAATTAAAGCTTGTAACCTTTTGGGACTTGGATAACTAAGTTTACTCTTTGTGCTAGCTACTGCATTCGCAGATTGGTTTCCACCACAAAGCAGCTCTTATGCAGTTATGTGGGTCACACGCAGGGAGACGATGGTCCTCTTACCCTGTATAAATAAAGGTTCATAAAATAAAATCTTTATCCGTGTGAATATTAAAGCCCACATCGTTATGCGTTCCTAATTTATGTCGGAGACATGGGACGCAAACAAAACAAAACAAAAAAAACACCCAGGAACGTTTTCTACAGTTAAAATGTTAACATACAATAAACGTTTGTATTTTAACATAAAATCTCAGGGAATACTAATTATTATGTAGTTCCATAACTAAGCGCCTATTTGGAAAGTGGCGAGTAGCCGATTTAGTTCAAGACATTTTATAAATCAAAATTTTCCTCAACAGGAGAGCGTGCTAGCTAGTCTGCAAAGCTAGTTAGTCGACACGACAACTCTACCAAATGTAGCTCAATACTGTATGCTGGATTATACTTGCATTTAAAACGTAGCTACCCAATTATCAAATTAGAAATTTTAACAAAACTTGAAAACAGGTAGAAAAAACACCCCTTGTAGATATAGTTCAGTTGGTTCAGCTAACTAACGCCTATACTGGAGTTTATCATCCTGCAAAACGGTTTATCGCCACCTAGCCAACCTCGTATACCTACTGGGTGATATTGTATTTAATTTAAGATATAAAATGTAACAACTGACATTTTTATCTGTGTGTTCCAGTCGAAGAAGCGAAGGTACATCCCGATAAGCTGTCAAAGCTCGCTCGCTCGCTCCGTCCCGCGCTGACTGCAGTCAGGACCATGGGCACACACATTTTAAATGCGTTTTAAATTCATATAACAAATCTGATAAAAGGTGCATAGAGAACTCACACAGTTCGTGCATTACCACGTTTTACACGGAGGTGCATTATATTTAAGATGTCATCTGAGAATGTAGATAGGGTCACCAGTCACCACGCAAATGCGCAGAAGGATTGAAAGGTAGTACAGGGGGGTATTTCACAAAACAGGATTACTGAGTTAGCTGGATAACTGCACTGAGTAAAACCCGGAAATTGTCCCAAATCTGGAACATGGACTGAAGACTGTTTCCAGGTTTTACTCAGCGCAGTTTTGCAGCTAAATCAGCAACCCGGCTTCATGATACAGCACCAGGTGTACACTTAGAGATGGGCCACCAGTTACCCCGGTTCAATCAACCAATTGTTAGATAACAATAATAATTAGACCACAATAAATGGTCTTCAAATGCCACTAGATTTTATCAGCTGCTGTTTATGTCCTGGGATGTGGCTAAAAATGATAGATCATGTAAATGATCATTGGTAGTTTTTTCGTAGTTTTAACATCCCCTTGTATATTCCCCTTGTCCTAAGGGTAAAAAATGATCCGCCTTTCCGAAACCCCTGAAATAAACCATCGTAATGCCCCCCCCCCCCCCCCCCATCTCGAAATGCTACCGCATTATTGTGAAATTCGTGTGTGGTTGTGTGTATGTGTTTGAATGTGCGTGTTTGTGTGTGTGTGTGTGTGTGTGTGTCGCTCTGGATAAGAGCGTCTGCTAAATACCACGTAATGTAATGTAATGTAATGTGTGTGTGTGTGTGTGCGTGGGTGCCTGGGCGAGGGGGTTTCACACAGTGTGTGGGTGTTGTGGTAACAAATGGCCGCAGGGGGGAGCTATACGCCCAAACAAATATTCATACTGTACTGCTCCGTTTTCCGGTAACCCAGTAAATGCGTTTTTCTATCTGCGCCTCTATCTGTGCCCGCGCATTCGTGGACAGTCTGGACGCTGACAACTTCATATACTCACCATAAAAATGTGCAATTTCTGACAAATTGCCATAAACTTCGGGGGGGTTTTTTACACACGCGTTCTCAGCTGTGGAAGGGTGATGTTAAATGAAAGTTTCGCATGAGACCTCCCTGTTGGATTCTGAAACTGTGCCAAATGGCAATTAGCATCGAACTGCAACCGTGACATTCAAATGAAAGCGATGAGCTAAGGCAGTCATAAGACATATAGGCTAGAGTTGGGATCTCTAATTCGTTCAGGACTTTAAACCCACTTATTTCAAAACTGAAGCCACATTTAGGCAACATAAATTAGACAAGTAACGCGAAGGAGTGATAAACTAGTTAGCCAACTGATCTCGTTATGGTAGCCATGGCAGTTAGGCTATTATGAAGGCCTCATAAACGAATGAATATATTCTATTACATCGAAATGCTGCGTTTGTTTATCTTTAAATAATGGGTTTGTGTTGACATGTCGACATTCCTGGAAAACAAGCTTCTAAATTGGCCCCAGTCTAAATTCTCTTGTGAACGCGGGAATCCCAGGCACGCCCTCTGTCGCAGCTGCTTCTGAGAAGTTGACAAGCAAAGCGAGCCTTATGCCGAAGGGCTCGAAAATTGTGAGGTCGACAAAAACAGTGTAACACTGGTCTCGACTAAAACCTGCTATGCTATATTGGTAGGACGCGGGGATGCTGATCACTGGGATAGACTACTGATTGGTGTGCTACACGGAGGTCCGGCGGTTAAGGCGACTATTGTTTCTACTTCCAGAATTCTCCCATCTGGTTTGAATCGTCATCTCCGAAATTGTGAAATTGGACACCTGAATCACTCTTTTTTTCCCCTTTCGTCGCTCTCTCCCCTCCCCTTCCTCCCAGGGCCGCTGTTTTCTTGTTTAGTGTTTACTGTGACCTCTGGATTTTCATAACAATTCGAGCCATTTGAATGCAACCAGCCAAGACGTCCCGTCAAAGTCAGCTGTGATACGCCAACGGCTGTCGCCGCTGGATCAAACTCCTACATTCAAAGTCAGCGTTCGCTAAAACAGTAAGGAGTGAAAATGGAAAGGGGTGGGCAGAAAACGGAGGGAGGGGAGGTGAGGAGAAAAGGCGAGGCAAATGTTTTCCTAAGTTAAGGCGAAACACATATAAACGAAGATAAAGGCGATAAGATATCTTGTCAGTGTATCCGCGCGACTGGGATTGCGCGTTTCACCAGCAAAAGAGTATCTGACAGCGCGGGGCGTGCTGTGACCAAACATCCGAGCGGGTAAGTTCGTCCGCCCGTCCGTATGTATGTATGTCCATGACCCCAAAAAACTATTGAAAACAACATGTTACTCGCCAAGTTTCCCCAGGCTAACCACATGTTTAAAAGTTAAATTGTTTGCAACGAAAGACGGTGCCTCAGACGGCTTTTGCGTAACTTCAAGTATCTACGTGTCCTGCATCCTTTAGACTACTCTGCAGATCGCGGGGCGTTACTCACACTGTTTTTTATAAGAGCCGTTGTCAACGGCAACAAAGTAGGCTTTAGGTGTTTTGGTGCTTGATTTAAGGAGCCGATGACACGCTCGACCCCAGAACCAAGGTGCTGACCACAACATTGACCCGAAGTGCAACGACACAGCATCTTTAGCCAAGGCCAGTAACCGCTGTACACTTTTGCTTGAATCAACCCCCTGCGTCGCGACCTGACGTCCAGCAAACTATAGCTTTCCAAAGTAATGGATACATATCAGCTACGAATTACATACGCTATAAACAGCCCCTGTGGAATCACTTAGCCAAAAAGAAGACAAGCGATGGCATGATTAAAAAACTCCGTCAGCCTCTGGCTACGGAGGATTGTGGGAACTGTAGTCACATATTTGATCTCCCAAGCGAAACACTATGATTGGACAGGCCCTTATAATAAATAGTAGCTCTGCACATTCAGGAATGATTGAATGTGCAAGTATTCTGGAGCAATGTCAAATGTGAGCTTGCAGTCGGAGACATTGTGCACAATTACAACGGCACAAACTATTAAACAATAACTAATATACCATCAGAGTTTTCGCTGGGCTCAAAGGGAGTCCCAAGGCAGAGGTCACAGCAGAAAAAGCTTGTGATCAGACAACATCATTATTACATTACATTACATTATTGGCATTTGGCAGACGCTCTTATCCAGAGCGACGTACAGTTGTTTAGACGAAGCAGGAGATCCACAGAGCATCGATCTGATGAGTGATGAGTTAATGAGTGAAGTGCTTGTATAAAAATCCACACATTTACTAATGTTTACTCTTATTAACTGTGACTTCTGCACCACACAAAGAGCCCCTCCCTCTCCACAGTCTCGCCCTGGAGTAGAAGATGGAGGAGGAGAAGGAGAGAGAGAGAGAGCGGGAGGAGAAGGAGCGAGAGAGTGAGCGGGAGGAGGAGAAGGAGTGTGACGAGACAGAGGATTCCGCTCGGGCCGCAGAAGGGGCGGTCCTGTCCTCAAAGGATGACTCTGACTTACCCATCATGCACTGGGAGGCTCTGAGCATGCGCATCGCAGAGCTGGAGAAACAGGAGGAGGAGAGGAAGGAAAGGTTAAAGGTCAGAGTGCAGAATGCGCTCCCTCATTCTTTCACTCTCCCCCTCAGTTCCTTCCCTCTCTCCCTCTCTCCCTCTCACTCTATCTCTCCCTCTCTCCCTCTCTCCCTCTCTCCCTCTCACTCTCTATCTCTCCCTCTCACTCTATCTCTCCCTCTCACTCTCTATCTCTCCCTCTCACTCTATCTCTCCCTCTCTCCCTCTCACTCTCTATCTCTCCCTCTCCCTCTCCCCCTCCCACTCTCTATCTCTCCCTCTCTCCCTCTCACTCTCTATCTCTCCCTCTCTCTCTCTCCCTCTCACTCTCTATCTCTCCCTCTTCCTCTCTCCCTCTCACTCTCTATCTCTCCCTCTCCCTCTCTCCCTCTCACTCTCTATCTCTCCCTCTCCCCCTCTCACTCTCTATCTCTCCCTCTCCCTCTCTCCCTCTCACTCTCTATCTCTCCCTCTCCCTCTCTCCCTCTCACTCTATCTCTCCCTCTCACTCTCTATCTCTCCCTCTCCCTCTCTCCCTCTCACTCTCTATCTCTCCCTCTCCCTCTCTCCCTCTCACTCTCTATCTCTCCCTCTCCCCTCTCCCCCTCTTACTCTCTATCTCTCCCTCTCCCTCTCTCCCTCTCACTCTCTATCTCTCCCTCTCCCTCTCTCCCTCTCACTCTCTATCTCTCCCTCTCTCCCTCTCACTCTCTATCTCTCCCTCTCCCTCTCTCCCTCAGAGCACTGCAGAGGTGGAGCGAGGGAATGTGTCGGTGGGCTGGATGGAGGAGAGGGATGGAGGGAGCTGGTGGGAGGACGTGGAGGCAGACAGAAGCCGGAGGATCACTGCGCTCACTTCACGGTAGAGCGACGGAATTGTGTGGTCTGTAGCGGTCTGTAGTGGTCTGTAACAGTCTGTAACAGTCTGTAGTGGTCTGTAGCAGTCTGTAGCAGTCTGTAGCGGTCTGTAACAGTCTGTAGCAGTCTGAAGTGGTCTGTAGCAGTCTGTAGCAGTCTGTAGTGGTCTGTAGCAGTCTGTAACAGTCTGTAGCAGTCTGTAGTGGTCTGTAGCAGTCTGTAACAGTCTGTAGCGGTCTGTAGCGGCCTGTAACAGTCTGTAGTGGTCTGTAACAGTCTGTAGCAGTCTGTAGTGGTCTGTAGTGGTCTGTAGCAGTCTGTAACGGTCTGTAGCGGTCTGTAGCGGCCTGTAACAGTCTGTAGTGGTCTGTAATTCGCGAGTAAATGCTCAGTGAAGTTTATTAAAGCAAAGGCTCATAGCAGGTTACCACGACCATGCCCCATGATGATGATGATGATGATGATGATGATGATGAGGAGGAGGAGGGGGTTTGCCTTTAGCTGACTGGTAACATGTTTGACTAAGAAATCTTTGGCCGAGTGAGAAACCAGGGTTCAAATCCCACCTCGGACTCTCTGTGCAAATCTCTAACTCAGTGCACTCTTCTCCAATGGCCTCTGGCACAGTGCGAACGTGGGAGTTTCATTCTTCCTGGCATGCACAGCTGTTTCCCAAACAATGTAACGAAAGAGGAGAAATAATCCCTCAAACAAAATTGCCTCATTAATAGAAATGAACAGCTTGTAAAATTTCTGGGATTGCGATTGGGGTTGGAAGGAAAACCAGCAGAGACGGGCTGGGATCAGGTCACTTTCCTTCATTTGATACTGTGGGATCACATCTCTGGAGCCTCATGAAAGCATGTCTCACTCCCCTCCAGGTTCCACAACCAGAAGAACCTGCAGCTGTGCTTCATCAACGACAGCGGCAGCGAGGATGAGGAGGGAGAGCGAGCGGGGGGGGAGGTGAGGAGGGGTGACCATCGCGTGGTCAGAATGCTCCGGTCAGCTCTACAGCTCAGCCTGTGGGCTCCTGACTGACCAGCAGGGGGCGCTGCTGCACAATGAACCCTGCACAGCAGGCCCAGCACACACTGGCTCTGTCCAATCGCTTATTCTGTCTGCCCGTCAACGTGGCCTGAAGTCAATCAAGATCCTCCATCTCTATGGACGGTCCAGCCCATTAAATGTTCCCTGAAGGAGTGGGGCACAAGGTGGCTACAGAAGTATCCTAAGATACCTGACTGG
>NC_083766.1:63499850-63512350 GCF_963514075.1 Conger conger
TGAGTGGGAGTCAGTGGGGTTGAGTGGGATTCAGTGGGGTTGAGTGGGAGTCAGTGGGGTTGAGTGGGGTTGAGTGGGAGTCAGTGGGGTTGAGTGGGATTCAGTGGGAGTCAGTGGGGTTGAGTGGGAGTCAGTGGGGTTGAGTGGGATTCAGTGGGAGTCAGTGGGGTTGAGTGGGAGTCAGTGGGGTTGAGTGGGAGTCAGTGGGGTTGAGTGGGAGTCAGTGGGGTTGAGTGGGATTCAGTGGGATTCAGTGGGGTTGAGTGGGAGTCAGTGGGGTTGAGTGGGAGTCAGTGGGGTTGAGTGGGAGTCAGTGGGGTTGAGTGGGAGTCAGTGGGGTTGAGTGGGATTGAGTGGGAGTCAGTGGGGTTGAGTGGGAGTCAGTGGGGTTGAGTGGGAGTCAGTGGGGTTGAGTGGGAGTCAGTGGGGTTGAGTGGGATTCAGTGGGGTTGAGTGGGAGTCAGTGGGGTTGAGTGGGAGTCAGTGGGGTTGGATGGGCTATTGAGGTGCTCTACCAATAAAGGTTCAAATTCAGACAGGTATAATATTCTGAATTAAATTTTTTTCTTCATAATTGGGAACAGCATGCATTCCAATGGGCTGGGATAGCACGCATGGTATTTTATAATGTATTACTTTTATTTGAAAATGCATTTCGTTTTATTGCAGTCCCCTTCCAGTTGGGAAATGCCTATTAAATAACAGTCTGTTCAGGAACATTCATCATGGTTAGAACTTTTTCTGCTGTTAAATTATTGACAGATTAATGACAAAGCAACATTATTAGAACACTGTGTGACCTGCGTATTGGGTTGCCATGGTAATTAATAATTCAGAGACTGCAGAGGCTAGGAGGTAGACCTCTCTCTGGCAGGCATGAGTAGCCTAAGTGTAATAATTATCTTAGGTTCATGACAGCGGGAGACCAGCGACATTTTTCACAGATGCTAACTCTGCTCTTAGCTTTAGCTGCAGAGAGCACACATGCTAACTCTGCTCTTAGCTTTAGCTGCAGAGAGCAAATGGTAAATGGTTGGCATTTATATAGCGCCTTTATCCAAAGCGCTGTACAATTGATGCTTCTCATTCACCCATTCATACACACACTCACACACCAATGGTGATTGGCTGCCATGCAAGGCACCAACCCACTCGTCAGGAGCATTTAGGGGTTAGGTGTCTTGCTCAGGGACACTTCGACACAGCCCGGGCAGGGGATGGAACCAGCAACCCTCCGACTGCCAGACGACTGCTTTTACTGCCTGAGCCATGTCGCCCCACTAGCTAACTCTGAGCACACACGCTAACTCTGCTCTTAGCTTTAGCTGCAGAAGCACACACGCTAACTCTGGTCTTAGCTTTAGCTGCAGAGAGCACACACGCTAACTCTGGTCTTAGCTTTAGCTGCAGAGAGCACACACGCTAACGCTGCTCTTAGCTTTAGCTGCAGAGAGCACACACGCTAACTCTGCTCTTAGCTTTAGCTGCAGAGAGCACACACGCTAACTCTGGTCTTAGCTTTAGCTGCAGAGAGCACACACGCTAACTCTGGTCTTAGCTTTAGCTGCAGAGAGCACACACGCTAACTCTGCTCTTAGCTTTAGCTGCAGAGAGCACACACGCTAACGCTGCTCTTAGCTTTAGCTGCAGAGAGCACACACGCTAACGCTGCTCTTAGCTTTAGCTGCAGAGAGCACACACGCTAACTCTGCTCTTAGCTTTAGCTGCAGAGAGCACACACGCTAACGTTGCTCTTAGCTTTAGCTGCAGAGAGCACACACGCTAACTCTGCTCTTAGCTTTAGCTGCAGAGAGCACACACGCTAACTCTGCTCTTAGCTTTAGCTGCAGAGAGCACACACGCTAACTCTGCTCTTAGCTTTAGCTGCATACAGTTGTGCAGAAAGGTGATGCTATTGCTCTGGTAGGTCAGTGATGACAGTAGCAGCATGTTTGCAGTCCAAACAGGTGAGCACTGTGTGAGATAAACACAAAACAGAACGAGCTGGGCTAAGACCGGACACACACATATACAGACGGACAGACGGTCAGACACAGAGAGGTGAGAAGTTGTAGGAAACTGGGGGTTTGGAATGAGGGAGTGGAAGGATGGGATGAACATGCATAGTTCAGTAGAGAGAGGGAGAGAGTGAGATAGAGAGGGAGGGAGAGAGTGAGATAGAGAGAGGGGGCGGGAGAGGGAGAGAGAGTGAAAGAGAGGTACAGTTTTCAGGGGCAGCGTTACTGATTGACTGGTTCATGGAGAAGGTGACACAGACACAGCAGGTTGTGTAAGACAGGAACAGAACAGGATGTGCATGTATTTATTTATATGTGTATATTTATGTGTGTGAGTGTTTGTGCATATATTTGTGTGTGTATATTCATGTTTGTGAGTGTTTGTGCATATATTTGTGTGTGTATATTTCAGTATGTCTGTGACAGTTTAGGTTTCTGTGTGTGTGTACCTGCAAGTTTGTCCTTGAACAAGGTTGTTTACCTCAATTATATAAACTAGCATAAATTAGCATACAGGCCACAGAACCTTATTGGGTAAAGACTGCCTGTGTGTTTCTGTTTTAATCTGTGAGGTCTGAGTGTTTTAATCTGTGAGATCTGAGTGTTTTAATCTGTGAGGTCTGAGTGTGTATTAATCTGTGAGGTCTGAGTGTGTATTAATCTGTGAGGTCTGAGTGTTTTAATCTGTGAGATCTGAGTGTGTATTAATCTGTGAGGTCTGAGTGTGTATTAATCTGTGAGGTCTGAGTGTTTTAATCTGTGAGGTCTGAGTGTGTATTAATCTGTGAGGTCTGAGTGTTTTAATCTGTGAGATCTGAGTGTTTTAATCTGTGAGGTCTGAGTGTGTATTAATCTGTGAGGTCTGAGTGTTTTAATCTGTGAGGTCTGAGTGTGTATTAATCTGTGAGGTCTGAGTGTTTTAATCTGTGATGTCTGCGTGTTTTAATCTGAGAGGTCTGAGTGTTTTAATCTGTGAGGTCTGAGTGTGTATTAATCTGTGAGGTCTGAGTGTTTTAATCTGTGAGGTCTGAGTGTTTTAATCTGTGAGGTCTGAGTGTTTTAATCTGTGAGGTCTGAGTGTGTATTAATCTGTGAGGTCTGAGTGTTTTAATCTGTGAGGTCTGAGTGTTTTAATCTGTGAGGTCTGCATGTTTTAATCTGTGAGGTCTGAGTGTGTATTAATCTGTGAGGTCTGAGTGTTTTAATCTGTGAGGTCTGAGTGTGTATTAATCTGTGAGGTCTGAGTGTTTTAATCTGTGATGTCTGCGTGTTTTAATCTGAGAGGTCTGAGTGTTTTAATCTGTGAGGTCTGAGTGTGTATTAATCTGTGAGGTCTGAGTGTTTTAATCTGTGAGGTCTGAGTGTTTTAATCTGTGAGGTCTGAGTGTTTTAATCTGTGAGGTCTGAGTGTGTATTAATCTGTGAGGTCTGAGTGTTTTAATCTGTGAGGTCTGAGTGTTTTAATCTGTGAGGTCTGCATGTTTTAATCTGTGAGGTCTGAGTGTTTTAATCTGTGAGGTCTGAGTGTTTTAATCTGTGAGGTCTGAGTGTGTATTAATCTGTGAGGTCTGAGAGTTTTAATCTGTGTGAGGTTAATGTACAGCCCCACACATTACGAAACGGAACTGAGATTAACTGAAATTGCCAAGCAAACGCACCTGTGCTCACCGGTGCTCACCTGTGCTCTCTTTCAGCAGGAGCTGGGCACACACAGATACTCCTGCAAGAGAGAGAGAGAGAGAGAGAGAGAGAGAAAGGGAGGACAGAAAGACAGGAGCAGAAAGGAGGGATCACGCTGGTGGAGAGATGGCTGGGAGGATAAGGCACGACGGTAAAGGGCGTGGCCGGGGGGAATGAAGGCAGGCGTCTCCGTGACGACGGAGGGCGGGGCCTGGGGTGGGAACTCCACGGCCTCTTCCTCCTCCTCTTCCTCCTGCAGCATCGACGAGTCATACAAGTACGTGTTCCTGCCGCTGTGCTACTCTCTGACCTTCGCCGGCAGCCTGTCACTCAACTCCGTGGTGCTGCTGCGCTCCGTCCGCCAGAGCCGCCGCTGGAACGCCTCGCTGGTCTACATGGTCAACCTGGCGACCACGGACCTGATGTACGGCCTGTCGCTGCCCTTCCTGATCGCCAGCTACGTGATGCGCGACCGCTGGGTGTTCGGCGACTTCGCCTGCCGCCTGGTGCGCTTCCTGTTCTACTTCAACCTGTACTGCAGCATCTACTTCCTCACCTGCATCTCTGTTCACCGCTACCTGGGCATCTGCCACCCCATGACCACCGTCGCCATGGAGACAGAGCGCGCCGCCAGGGGCACCTGCGCCGTGGTGTGGGGCGTGGTCTTCGCGCTGACCAGCCCCATCTTCAGATTCGCCCAGACCGGGTACGTGACGCGCGGGGCGGGGCCGGGGGCGGGGCCGGGGGCGTTCCAGGCCTGCTGGGACGACGCGCCTGATGAGGACCTGGCGGAGTACGTGCCCTACGGCCTCACCCTGCACCTGCTGGGCTTCTTCCTCCCCTTCCTCATCATCGCCTGCTGCTACTCGCGTGCGGTGCTGGCCCTGCTCCGGGGCCTGAGGGCCCAGCAGCCCCTCCAGGAGGGCCCCGCCCCCCCGCAGGTCCGGCGCCGCCGCAAGTCCATGCGGACCATCATCGTCATCACTCTGCTCTTCGCGCTCTGCTTCCTGCCCTTCCACGCCACGCGGACGCTCTTCCTGCTGCTGAAGGGCTGGGGCGGGGCGCCCTGCGGGGCTGTGCGCGTCGTGTCCGTCTGCTACAAGGTCACGCGGCCCCTGGCCTCCTTCAACGCCTGGCTCAACGCCCTGCTGTACTTCATCACCACGGACAGCGCCCCCTGCTGCCCGCGCCCCCGACGCACCCACCACACCCTCCTCTCGCCCCAGAGGATGCTGGGACAGGGCGCCGAGAGGGAGGGGCCAGGGCCAGGAGGCAGGGCCAAGGAGAATGAATCAAAATTGTCTGGAAACATACTGTGAGCGTTTCAGGGCTGGGAGGGGCTGGGAGGGGTTGGGGGGTGACAGTGAAAGTCCATTTTTGTTCTTCAAGAATCAAATTTCCCAAATGTGCCCTGAAAGTACAGTGATGTTCTCTTGAGTTTTCCAAATGAGTGCAAATGAGTTTTCCAAGCAAAAAAGGTACAAGTTAATTCTATATTGCTGGCTAGGGGGGGGGGGCAATGTTATGCACCTATAAGATACCAGCTCAGCAACAAGCTTTTGTACCTTTTGAGGCACTTTTTGTACCTTTATTTCTGAGTGTGCAGTTACAGCTGTTCCCAGATGCCGGTCCCATGTGTAAACTTTGCTTATTATTAATAGATTACATGTATATAGTCTTTCATCCAATAATCTGTTTGTTTTGCTTGTAAGTATCCCCCCAAATACACCAAAAGGTGGAAGTATCCGAGAGGTGAAGGAAACGCGTGTAGTCTGACCAATTTAACAGGGTTAAATTCATTTTGTTCTCGTTTATCTGACTCCAAAAGATAAGTTCAACTGCTCCACTGTTCTAACAGTTCAACAAAAGGAACTGCAAATGTCCGCCAATGGTTTGGCTCTATATGATCACTCTCTATTTGTATAGACAGGGACGTGCCTGTGGCCTGTATAGCCTACAATGATACACTTAGTATGTATCTTGTGACGGCACTGGTGTATAGGCGAGTGACTACGGGGTGCAGGTATCCTAGGTTGTCTATGTGTGTTAGGACTCTAAACTGCTAAAGTGCTAAAGTGTGCAGTGGTGCGAGCCAAGAGGATGCAGGTTCAAATTAATACAATTTATTAAACAATGTGCATTGCAGAAATAGAATGACAATGTGTTACAAGAATTACAAGTTGTAATATGAATGGCTATACGCAAATGGTGCGCAGGAGATCGTATTAGCGAGTCTCCTCAAACCATTCCACGTTCCCCTCTATATACCCAAGGTTTAAAGAAAAACAACAAATCATCAAATAAAGAGTCACAAGATGGCGGTAACAATGGTCCTGCTGATGTTATCTCTGTATGTCCAACAAACCTGGTTAACCTTTGTATTACAGCTGGATGCTGACTCACAGGTAACTTGCATTAGAGATCTTTATTCAGCAACCAGTGTACTACACCACCAATGACACCAAACTATTTCCCACATCATTGGCTATCTAAAGACACCAAACACTGTATGTGGAAAACCCATGGTTTATACAGTGCTATTTCAACTATTCAGTTCTGGGAGCATTCCACTGAGGTGGCAGAGTTGCGCAGAGGCAGCACAATGATGGGAGCAATAGTCCTGTATTGACGAGCACTGTCTTTTCATCAGACCTTACTGACCCTGTGTCAACATGGTCGACACAGTCTGTTTCCTTTTGGGGGTCTGCAGAGAGGCACACTTATGTAAAATGCCCTACATGCTCACCTGGTCCAGTCTCAGGAGTGCCTGCAGCAGTTCATTCCAGCCCAAATGCGTGCCACACATCACAGCGTTACAGCTCAGCTCCACAATCTGCTCCTGAAGAAAAGCTGATGATTAAACCAGCAGATCCCTTCATCCTGATGAAGGTCACACATTATGAGATATTGTCTCTAAAGGTTAAATATCTCCTGTAGTTTCCTTTTGACCTCATGAAGACCATCAAATCATATTCATGTTGAAAGACTTCCACAATTGAACTTTGTTTAGTTTTTTTGACTGAATGTGTGTACTGTGGACCCAGAAGCAGTGGTCTGGAATACGTCCGTTTCTCAAGGCCTCTGCTCACACATCTACTGACCTCAGATCAGCAGTTCAGGGAAAGCGCTGGAACCGGTGTGTGTTTGTCCAAGTCAAAAAATGGGAGAGAGAGAGGGAGAGAGAGAGAGAGGGAGAGAGACACACACACTCATGCACACTCACACTCACACACACACACACACACACACACACACGCGACTGCTAGTAAAGGGCTCAGTGATCCACGGGTCTCCCTGAGATGAATGATTAACCCCCACATCCTCTCACCTACCCGCACTTCCTGGGCTGACTCACCCTCAGCTGTGCAGAGATGTTCTGGAACCAGTACCGTGTCTACACTTCACAGGCCATTAACTCTGGTCTGGTCTGTTTTTGGTAAACGGTGAAAGGTGCCAATATTTCACAAGACTGGATTAATAAGAGTAATAGTTTCTAAACCATCCTCCATTCGGGTCTGAAAAATAATCAGAGTTTTGTTGTAAAATTGAAGATAGTCCCATTGAAGAGATTATATTAGGTTATGCATCATATTTGGTTAAATGTCTTTGACAGCTCATAATTTTGACTGACAAAACAGCATAGACAAATAATAGGGAATTAATAAACAATTGAAATGTCAGCACCATGAATGTGTGCAGTAAGTACGATAATGTGATTAGTGGGCCAAGTTGTGCACAATTAAGTAATACAACTGTACAATGCCATTCATAAAGCACCACTCAAGAATCTTAGTAATGAAGGCAAAGGATTCAGTTCAACCACCCGCGTGAGGCCCGGCTGCCATTTTAGACCCGGGTACGCATTCACCCCAGGCATCGCACGGAGGGATTCACTCTGCAGGTTAAACTCAGGGTACAGAGAAGCCCTCTACTACAGTCTGTGATAAGGTTAGTGGGATATTTAATGAGCAGAGACAGTTTTGCTCCAGCCAAACCGACTGCAGAATTGGATTTATCATTGTGCGTAATGAATGTAGGCGGTTGTGTTCTGTAGGTACTGAGTTCTAGACCTGCGCTATTCATGCTCAGGCTCTTAATAATCAAAGTATGGAGGCAGGAGATCCGTTGGACCAGAAACCAGCAAGTCCTGGAGCTCCAGTTCTCCCGCACTGACCCTGCAGCCAGAACATTGGCCCAGGGGAAAGGGTGCCCCCTTCTGCCCCACCAACACCACTTCCAGCGAAACACTGCAGTTTCCTCAGAACACCAACCAAACCTAACACAGCATCGGCCGTCAAGCCAAACAGGGATATGGATTCCACCATTACCGGCATTAATTTCATTCAACATTAGCTAAGACTTCGCAAATATATTTGGAGGAAAACAGTAGAGAATTCAAAGTTTATTTTTAAAAGGCCAAACTGCAAGCATGTGAATCAACCTGTCACATTGTTATCAACACCTACAAAACGTTATCACGAATGGGAAATGCAGACATGATTATTTAACTTTCTGGTGCATTCTAGATTATTTGGACTGTTTGAGGTTCTTCGTAAAACAATACACTTTCGATATAATTTGGCTTTCTTTTTGCCAATATAACTTACATAATCGTAGGGGGGAGGGGGGGGTACGGCGAGTAACAGCTATCTTGTTATTATTTCTTTATTCCCGTCCATAAACGATACATTTTTATAACATACCGGAAATTTTTGGAACTTTACCCTTTACCGTCTTGTTTTCATTCTGCATCCCCCCCTGTTGCACATATTTCTGCAGTTCTTCGTCTGGCCAGAGCGAGGTGTTGTTCACGCGACAGAGGAACGAATACATTTTGTTGCGGACTATGTAAAAAAATTAATTAGTAGCTACTATTTCTTTGCTAAGAGTTTTCGTTTGTTTTGGGAAACAGCTTTACGCGACGTACTATGGGAATACATTGAAACTGTACGCGTATTGATCTCTGGAAGCAAACTATTGTTAAACAGTGTTAGCTAAGTAGCTAACGTTGCCGAGTCCGTTAGCTAAGGTACCGAGCTCAGACCTATGACGGGGATTTGCCAGCTTGCTAAACTTCACTTGGGTTTATAATACCGATACTATCGTTGTTTCGGCGTTTGTTTACAGCCAATCAGCTCGCCTACGTAGTATTTCAACGACGCTTTCATATTGTTAGCTAACTATTGTTATTTATCCAATCTGCTTTCAGGTTGTAACTAGTGAAGAGTACCAGCCAGCTAGCTGCTGTTTTAGCAAGTTCCAGTGGGAAACGGATGCCAAGTTAACCTAGTAGCTATCGTGCTGCGATGCAAGTTAACTAGCAAACCTGTGGCTCATTTCTGTCAGCTGGCCAAATTTGTTTCTCTTCGCGACAATAGTTCTCTACGACTGGGGACTGTCTGTGCTCGACAAACAATGCTTTTAACGGGAGCAGGACCGCGGAAAGGGTCCCGCTGACTTGGCGGTTCAGTGTGGAGTCTGGGCTGAGGCCTGCAGGTCGGGCTTTCACCGGGCTAGAGTTGGCGCGACCTGCGGGGTTTGTGAGCGGGGAACCCGCGGCACAGGCTGCCGGGAGCCCGTGGGCCAGGAAAGAAGCGAAATGGAGCGGATGGAGGTGGACCAGTGCGCAGGCGCAGCTGCGGGTGGCGGAGGCGGGGCTCTACGCAGGTCAAACAGCGCCCCCATGATCAGCGGCGTGAGGTGAGGGAACTGCAGTTCAGATTGATCGCTGATTTCGTTTTGCAGCAATAGTTAAAGCCAAACATATTTTTCTGAAGGTAGTAATATTGAGGAGGGGGATAAGCTATCTTGTTTTGGTCATTCACTACGCACCCTTGTGTCTCTCCACCCCCTCATTAGTGACGCCATGACGGTGTTCAGCCCCACCAGTGCTGCCCGCTTTCGTCGGAGCAGTGTGTCTGTGAACCACAGCTGTGCTGGGCGGGTTAGTCTGTGTGTGTGTGTGTGTGTGCGTGCGTGCGCGCGTCCGTCCGTCTGTCTCTGTAGGCCCACTGTGTGTCTGGCCACCTGCCTGTCATCGAGTGATGCTGTCAGCCAGCCAATCTCTGCTCAGCATGGAGTCAGCTAATGAAATGCCTTTTCTTTCTAGGCCCTGCCCCTGTCCCCGTTCTCATTGGCCAGCGAGAGACTGGATCACAAAAGGCTGGTGAGGGCAGGCGTTGTGGCTGTGCGCATGTAATCCGCCCTGTGTGCTGTGGCTGTGGCTGTAGCTGTGGCTGTGTGTGTATGTGTGTGTGTGTGAGTGAGTGAGTGTGTGCTGTGTGAGTGTGTGTGTGCGCATGTAATCCGCCTGTGTGTGTGTGCATGTAATCCGCCTGTGCACTGTGTGTGTGTGTGTGTGTGTGTGTGTGTGTGTGTGAGTGAGTGAGAGAGTGTGTGAGAGAGTGTGAGTGTGTGTGTGAGAGTGTGAGTGTGTGTGTCTGTGAGAGAGTGTGTGTGTGTGTGTGTGTGAGAATGTGAGAGTGTGAGTGTGAGTGTGTGTGTGAGTGAGTGAGTGAGTGTGTGTGTGTGAGTGAGTGAGTGTGTGTGTGTCTGTGAGAGAGTGTGTGTGAGTGTGTGAGAGTGTGTGTGTGTGTGTGTGTGAGAGTGAGTGAGTGAGTGTGTGTGTGTGTGTGTGTGTGTGTGTGTGTGTGTGTGAGAGTGTGTGTGTGAGGTCTGATGATCTGTCTGTTGCAGGAGGAGAGTGTGGAGCAGCACCTGAGAGAGAACCTGCAGAGGATGAGGTGAGTCACTCAGTGCAGACATCATGGTCATGCATCAGCGGACCATTCTGATTGGGTGGACACGTATCAGCGGACCATTCTGATTGGGTGGACGCGCATCAGCGGACCATTCTGATTGAGAGTGCCCATGCTTTTCACACACCCCTGTGGACTGAGTGCGTGATGTCACACGCCCCTGTGGACTGAGTGTGTGATGTCACACGCCCCTGTGGACTGAGTGCGTGATGTCACAGGCACCGGCACCATATTGTTGGTACAGTCTATGTTACAGACTCAAGAATGTTGAAGACTATCTCCCCTCCCCCCTCCTCCCTTACAGTGCTTCATCTCCGGCTCCTCATCCTCCTGTCAGTCACTGGCACGACCACATCTCCCTGGTGAGTACAGCCATTAGCATGTATTCTACTACCACCATTAGCATGGATACAACTACAGCCATTAGCATGTATTCTACTACCACCATTAGCATGGATACAACTACAGCCATTAGCATGTATTCTACTACCACCATTAGCATGGATACAACTACAGCCATTAGCATGGATACAACTACCTCCATTAGCATGGATACAACTACAGCCATTAGCATGTATTCTACTACCACCATTAGCATGGATACAACTACCGCCATTAGCATGTATTCTACTACCACCATTAGCATGGATACAACTACCGCCATTAGCATGTATTCTACTACCGCCATTAGCATGGATACAACTACCGCCATTAGCATGTATTCTACTACCGCCATTAGCATGGATACAACTACAGCCATTAGCATGTATTCTACTACCGCCATTAGCATGGATACAACTACCGCCATTAGCATATCCACAAGTACAGTTATTCGCATGAATACAACTACCGCCATTAGCATATCCGCGAGTACAGCCAGTAGCATGTATTCCACTACCACCATTAGCATATCCGCTAGTACAGCCGTTAGCATGTATTCAACTACCGCCATTAGCATATCCACAAGTACAGCCAGTAGCATGTTTACAGCTACTGGGGTCTTAAGTGGTATTCTGTAAGACTTGGTGCCAGTGTTGGAGGGATGTATGTGCAGTCTGGACCCAGTGCTAAAAGCCTGGCTCTCATTTCCTTATTGTCTCTTTTCAAGGGGATACATTCGCTTGACAGTGGTGTCACACCAAACTCATCCCCAAGTCCAACAAGGAGATTCAGAGGGTAGGTTCCACTTCCTGTGCAATAAACGGCAGTAAAAGTCTGTCCCACGAGTGACAGAGTAAGCCCTCACATTTTCACCTCCCATCTCGTGCGAGAAAATAACCCGAACCGAACACAAATGTAAAATATATCTTATACACCACGTGGAGCCAAAGGCAAATCCCCATGTGTGGATACTAAACTTTTTCTTATCTAATCTAATCATTTTATGAATAGGATGTGGAAAAGGTTCTCTGATTTACCATTTCTATAAAATAATCTTACCTCCAGGAAGAGGAATGTCGCATGAGACGTTCCTGTGTGCTACTAGCTGCTGTGTGTGCGAAAAGTGTTCCATGCTTGTGGCAGCCCCAGTGCACTGTGGGATGCTGCCAGTGTGTAGTAACGGTGGTGCATTTCCCCTCCTCCCCAGCAGGGCGGCGGTGAGCGATGCAGTGAGATGGCCTGCTCTGACACCACTGAAGAGAAAAGGTAAGAGCAGCACTTTATTTCTGTCAGGAAACAAAACCACACCTGTTTCATTTACCCCCCTGTCCTGAGATGTCCTGTTTGTGTTCTGTTGGTCTGACCTCCTATTCGCTGGGTTTTACGTTCACTGATATGTTTCCTGCCCCCACCCCCACCCCACCCCACCCCAGGAGGAGTCGAGTCCGATGGACCCCCAAAGAAACTGTTTGTGGCAGGGGTGACGGATGCCCCACACATTACCGGTTACACAGTCAGGTAGGGACGTCTCCTGGGAAAACACCCCCCGTGCAGGAGTAAACCATCCCGTGCACTGGTGAAATATGTCTGTGTTTGTGCACTTTTGATGTAAAAATACATTTAAAATGTTGATAAGGTTGATTCAGAATAACTGATTATGTAC
>NC_083766.1:63517350-63534850 GCF_963514075.1 Conger conger
TAGCGCGATATGCTGTTTATATATTTCACATGTTTTACTGTATTTCTTATCGAGGAGCTTGATCATTAATTTTTACTATTTAATTTAGATTTTCTGCCTTGGTTGAAGACTTATTTTCTTTTAAAGAAAGGTAAGCCATTTCATTGTATTCTAAAATGTTGAAACCTAGTACTATAATTTCCTTTGATTGGGAAGCTATAATTGAATGTATACTTGAGTGTAATGTAATGAGTACATTGGAAATTTGTGGCACTTTGTCATTTGTGTTTGAATGAGACGTCTAGCAGAGGTTAGGCGGAGTGCGGCTGAACTGCCAGCAGGCAGGCTGTGTACGTTAGCTATATGTCACACTTATCACCACCAACCCCTCCCCAAAACGGTCTGCACCCACTCAAGACGGAGCTACCCCTCCCCTTCGGCTGTATGGATTATTTGCATCTGTAGGCTAAAGTTAGTTTGAACAGACACTTAGATGCGTTTGTGAAGCCGATATCTGCATGTACGAAAACAAGCTGGCCAGAAAAATAAATTTGGCTACAGAAATGTCAGATTTTATTTTGTCAACTTGTGCGCGAAGTTTAATCAAATTAAATTGACAGGAATCTAGCTAATTCCCCTTACGTGGGTGTCCATCGAATGGAGGTGGCGTTTGTAGCCAACCCCAGCGAGACACCCGTCCCCGTATTCTGATTTACCGAAACCGCGCAGAAGATGCCCGGTCATTAAGCGAGGCTTTCAAAGCGTTTGCCAGCAATAACATGCCACATCCTATATGCGCAGTAAACCGTTCTTCAGCCGCTCGTAAAACATTGTTCAGACTGAAAAGGTTCACCTTCCAAATTATAGAGTTAGCAAATCCGCAGCACACAAAAAAGCCGAGGCTACAAAAACTAATTAAAAAATTGTTTCAATATAATTAACGGACCCAACACAGACAGAGGAGAAATGGAGCTAGGTCCCGCTTAACATTTCACAATCAAGACCTTAGACCGACTGCTCCCATTATATATATATATATATATATATATATATATATATATATATATATATATATATATATATAATATATATATTTATATATTTATATATTTATATAATATATATTTATAGTATATATATATATATATATAAATATATTAGAAAAGCACAATTTTTTACAAGCACAATGGCCTACATTAGAGGAGCACACCCCCACGCAATAGGCTATTTATTGATATAATGCATTAATATTCATAGTGCTGGTTTCACAGAAACAAATTAAGCTTATTCCTGGACTAATTTGAGTTTTGTCTGGTGAATCTCCATTCAGGATTCAGGACTGAATTTAGTCTTGGACTAGGCTTAATCTGTGTCTGTGAAACTGGCCCATTATTTCATATGAGTTAGACATCAGACATTTTATTGAGATATTTTCAGCATTCGGTACTACCAAGTGTTGGAAAGCTATTCGCAGCCTACTACAAAATTATTTCATTAAAAATAATGAAAATAAGGTATAATAAGGTATAATACGGTATAATGAATCATTATTGATGACTAAATTATCTAGATAGTAGGCTATACGTCACGGTCAGTAATTATGTGCCATATTGTTTGATCATTTAGGTCTAGGCTATATGTAATTATGTTGTAACTACATCATAACCGGATGCAATGGCTAGGCTAACAAAAATTATTATAATTTACTGCTGCTATTATCCCAAATAATCTAATCTAATATCGGGTTATCACAGGAGTCCTTCTGACATTATTATAAATGTTTGTGATTTTAGACGAGATTTTAGACATGTTTTTTTCCACTGTTATTTTCCCGTTACCGCAATAGCAAAATATTGCGCCGGATAATCTATATTTAGCAGACATTTGGGTTATTATTTTACTTTAGCTCTAAAGTTAATTTCCGTGTGTGAATGGATTAAGCACGTCGCTGCCTTGGTTATCCAAAATGCTGATAGTTTCTTCGATATTAATATCATTTGTTGATGATCGCTGCTTGTTCTCTTTGTTTAAATAGGAGATAGTATTATTCTGTTAACTCAGTAAAATCTTAAGTGTCAAATCAACTCTTACCTGTTACATATGGTCCCCATTTGACTTACATCTATCTTTGTTAAGAGTTGAATTTACTCTGGACATTTTACTGTGAAGAAATGTTTAAATATGGGATTGTATAGCTAATATTTTTTTCACATTTGATTTTGTCTTAATCGCATCTCATTTTGTCCGCGTCTGTGTATGTATATACACAATATAATAATTGAAACTTGTATTTGAGATTTTAAATATTTTAGGTGAAAACGTTTGAAAAATCTTGTCGCACACATTTAAATACGAACCCGCTCAGTCTCGACACAATAAAAGTTACACATAATTAAGAAAACTGTGGACGCCGGTCGGCGTCCAGACAGTGTTTTAACACACAACTCGTCCTGCGTTCAAAATTGACTTTTTGGGATGTCTGGACTAGAAATTATTAAAAGCACATGTCAGGGGAAATGGTAGAAAGAAAATAGCTCAGTTAATTCTTCAAAGGGTGTTTAAATAAAAATATGGACTATTAGGATTTCTTGTAAATTCCTGTAAAATACCTGCGTCTCGTGCGCACACACACACACATTTCTGTAGAAGAGGAGATTAGTAAGAAGCGCTAGTGTCGTTTTACCAGACGGTTGTATGTTCCAATCCCAATCCCCAGGCTATTATCAGTTTGGTTAAAAAATAATGTAAAATAATTATGAATTAATTTTAATTTTAATTTTAGAATGTTTTAAATTTAAACCAACTCATCCACTACACTTATGTGCCAGTTTATTAGTAATAATAGTTTAATCAAGTCTGGGAACAGTGTCCTTCTACCAATGTGTGTGTGTGTGTGTGTGTGTGTGTTTTATGTGTGTTTGTGGGGGGTTTTTTTCTTTCTTTTTTTTGTGTGTTTTTATTTATATCAGGGGTGCTGGTTTTCGTTCCAAACAGTTACCTTCATTTATTTTTCTGACCGGTCTAGAAATCATGTTGGTTCACTCCTGTAGTCTCCTGTAGTCTCCTGTAGTTGAGCACAATAAAATCTTTAGGATACACTGGTCCATATACAAATGTCTGATCAAGACATTATTTAGCTAATGAAATCATTAAGAGCAGAAGTTGGCACAAAATCCTCAAGCGGATTGGCCCTTGCTGTGCACCCCTAATTTATGGATATGTGAGTGTATTTTTTATCTGTGCATTTGCGTGTGTATTTGTGTTTTTATGCATGTGTACTGTGTGTGTGTGTGTGTGTGTGTGTGTGTGTGTGTGCATGACTCAGCATGTGTAACTTGGGAAGTTTGTGGAAAATGGTGATTGTTTCTTTGCTGTTTCAGAAGCTGAAGGGTGTTTTTATCTTAAAATTGGTCTGTGGCTTTTAAATGTAGCCTCCACCAGCAGTTAAAATAACCTCAGTTAACAGCCACACAGAAAAGCAAAGAACATATCTTCTCACACGTGCAAAAACCGGGAGAGAGGAATTTTATTTTGTCGTATTTATTTAAATTTGTATTTATTTTTATTTGGCTGGTTATTGTTTTATGTGTTGCTCCATGACTTCCAGAAAGCCGTGTGTGTGTGTGTGTGTGTGTGTATGTGTGTGTGTGTGTGTGTGTGTGTGAGTGTGTGTGTGTGTGTGTGTGTGTGTGTGTGTGTATGTCCAGTCTTCAGGGGGTCAAAAACACAAAAACACTTTCTCCTGTTCCTCTGTCTCTCTGTCTCTCTCTCTCTCTCTCTCTCCCCATCTCTCTCTCTCTCCCTCTATCTCTATCTCTATCTCTCTTGCTCTCTCTCTCTGAGTGTGTGTTTGTGGTGTGGTAGTGCGAAACTTGCACACACATTCACACAGGTACACACACATACACATGCACACATACACACATATACACACACTCTATGCATACACACACATACACACACACTGTATACACACACTCACACACATACAAACACACACACAGATACACAAACAGACTCTGAACACACGCATACACACACATACACACACTCTCTAAACACACACTGTAAACACACACACACACACACACACACACACACTCTCCCTCCCTCTGTCTGTCAGCTGTTAGGCAGTGTAAAGCCTTGGCGTGTGTTCAGGAGGGAAGCGGAGATCGCTGTTGCTCGGCTCAGAAGGAGACAGCCCCCAAACCTCACACCCTGCCACAGCTCAACCGGGAGCACCCCCACCTTTTTCTCCAGATTTTTCCAACTCCCCCAAAAAGGTTTATTTTGAGTGCAGAAACTCCTGGGAAAGAGGGGGGCGCTGGAGTGTGTGCGGCAGCCCGGAGCGGGCCGGCGGGACCGACCGCGGAGCAGCACGATGCAGACTGCCCGTCTCACGGCTCATCCCCTCTGTACGGGCCAGGAGAGAGATGGGGAGGGCAGAATGGCTGCGCTGTATTTCGGGTAACAGTTCCCTATTGTGTGCCGGGCTGTCCTGCCTATGTTCTTAGCGTGTTTATGTGTTCTTAGTCTGTTTACCTTGCGTGTTCCTAGTCCGTTTACATGCGTGTTCCTGGCCTGTTTTGTTGTGACATTGGCTTGTGCGCGTGAGGGTTGTGTTTGTTCCGGGGTCTGTGCGCGTGAGGGTTGTGTTTGTTTCGGGGTCTGTGCGCGTGAGGGTTGTGTTTGTTTCGGGGTCTGTGCGCGTGAGGGTTGTGAATGGCGCAGTTGTTTTCCGGACGGCGGGGTGCAGATTCGGGCCCGGGGACGGGCCATAAACGGGTTAATCTGCCCGTGCGTTTGGGAGCCGCTGATTTGGCGTTTAGATCGTTAGCTTCCTCCCCCCGCTCCACCGTGCCTGCTGCTGTGCCCTCGCTGCAGGACGGGAGGTGAGTCTCTCTCTCTCTCTCTCTCTCTCTCTTTTCACGCTCTTCCTCTCTTCTATCACTCTTTTTAAACTTGAGAAGTTTTACAGCTCTCAAGGGCGGTAGGAGGGGAGAGTAAAACCCTTGCCTTTTCTCTCTTTCTCTCCTTCTGCCTCTCTTTCTCTCCTTCTGCCTCTCTTTCTCTCTGTCCTCCCTCCTCACCCCTGTCTCTCTCTTTTCATTGGAAGCGCATAAACACACACTCACACACACACACACACACACTCACACACACAGTCCTTTCTGGTTTTACATTTTTTGCTTACTTATATTAATGCTGTGTGTGAGTGTGTGTGTGTGTGTGTGTGTGTGTGTGAGTGTGTGTGTGTGTGTGTGTGTGTGTGTGTGTGAGTGTGTGTGTGTGTGTGAGTGTGTGTGTGTGTGTGTGTGTGTGTGTGTGTGTGTGTGAGTGTGTGTGTGTGTGTGTGTGTGTGTGTGTGTGTGTGTGTGTGTGCGTGTGTGTGTGTGTGTGTGTGTGTTGTACACCTGTATGTTCCCCTGGTCATTGATCATTTGCTTGTGACCGGTAGATCATGTCGTATTAGACTATGGTCATGATTAAGTTAATTTTTGATTAATAATGAAACTTGCCCGCTTGTTAAAAACAAAATGAGTTGATGTGTTCCAAAGTGCGACATTGACTTATGTGTCCATGGCTTTGCGGTTTAATTAAATTAGGAAATGTGAATACATAAATATTACGTGTTGTAAAGTAATACCATGTATTCCCATGATATAATTTTTACACTGTATTTTTGATGTTTGTCTGTAATTTCTTTTTTACAATATGGCTCACTTCTCAGTGCAAGGCTTTGGGCGTGGTGTTCTTCAGAGCAGTGTTATTTTAAAGTGTTATTTTTAAGCAGTAATTCAAAGTGGGAAAAACCCCAGTAAGTGATGTACATTATTACTGCTGCCTTGTTAATTAGATTATTTCATTTTTATCATTCATTGTTTAATTCTATGGCAACATTGGCGTGTTTGTGCTGTTTGTGGGTGTTTGTGTGTGCTTTGTAAATTTTTATTGGTGCGATCAGGCCTTGTTTTACTTGTGTTCGATTTTGCGTCATATTCGGCATTTTGTCATATTCGGCATTTTGTAATATTCGCCATTTTGTGCTCTAAGTTTGTGGGGGTTTTATTATTTTTTTACTCAATCACAATTCCACTTTCAAAGGTGTTTTTTTTTCTTGCTTCAAATAAATAGTAAAAACTAAAAAGTTAAGTAGGATCTGGTGTAACCAGCCCTGTACATCCCTGCTTTTCTCACTTCACTGAAATGAATGAACTTCAGAAGGATCTGGAGATGCACTCATTTAAGTTTGTGTTACACTTTACTATTAATAATAAAAAATTCTTCATAAAAAAAAAATTTTCCCCCTCTTTTTAGAGGATCATAAATTATAATTAGATTCAAATTCATACTGAACCTGAATAATGTAAAAACTTCATAAAAATTTAAATTTTGATATTATCATTCAGTGCATTGTTTATTTTTTATTTTTTTAGGAAATTAAATTATTACTGTGTAAACCTAGCTTTACATACAGTGAAAAATATGAGTGTTTTTTAAAATATGTTAACGCGGTAATCAGATGCCCTCAGTGGGGGGCGAGGGCCAATAATAATTTCCCACAATGCATCAGTCCTGGCGGCAGGGCCTATCAGATCTCTCTGCTGCTGATTGCTGCTGAGGCCGTTTCCTTTAAAGGCGGCGTAGTCTTGAGCTCTTAGCCGTGTGACGCTACAGGCTAACGGTGCCACTGCTCTGTGTGCATGAAGCACTGGGTGTGACCCTGGTGTTTCCTCCATAATTACATCATCATGGATGCGGATATATTTAGCTTTATCTGCAAGCTGCCAATAAACTCATTGTTTATTCAATTAGAAACAATCGCCATGATGCTGGTTACTGGAAATCAGCCGTCTGTTGCGATTTAGCAAAGAGCAACGTGTGTGTGTGAGTGAGAGTGTGTGTGAGAGTGTGTGTGTGTGTGTGTATGTGTGTGAGTGTGTGAGAGTGTGTGTGAGTGTGTTGAACACGGTAAATTGACAAAGCTAGCTTCTGGCAGTGGAGTAAATGCAGAGCCGTGATTGGCCCAGAGTATGTGGAGTCAAGCAGTAATGTGTGGACAGTTCAGGTGACATAATGGGAATATAAATAATGATAATAATAATATAAAATATAAAAAAAAAATTTTTTCAGATGCCTTAGAATTATCAGGTTTGAACTAACATTTTTGACAAAAATTTGTTGGCATCGAATATGTTGTCTATAGGACACTTTGATAGGATTTTTATATTGTACATTCAGAGTAATTGTGTCTGTCATTGTATGTATCTGTGAAGAACTGCCCTGCATTTCAGTTTTGCTGTGTCGATAGAACCTGTTCTACAGTAACTGAAAGACCTGTGTGGTGTTACTCTAACGGTCCTGTCCGGGCCCGGCCCCTCTGCCCCTCTGCCCTCCTCTTCCCCTCCGCCCTCCTCTACCCCTCCGCCCCTCCGCCCTCCTCTACCCCTCCGCCCCCCGGCCCTCCACCCCTCCTCTGCCCCTCTGCCCCTCTGCCCCTCCACCCCCGGCCCTCCACCTCTCCTCCGCCCCTCTGCCCCTCTGCCCCTCTGCCCTCCTCTACCCCTCCGCCCCCCGGCCCTCCACCCCTCCTCCGCCCCTCTGCCCCTCTGCCCCTCCACCCCCGGCCCTCCACCTCTCCTCCGCCCCTCTGCCCCTCTGCCCCCCGGCCCTCCACCCCTCCTCCGCCCCTCCACCCTCCTCTGCCCCCCGGCCCTCCACCTCTCCTCCGCCCCTCCGCCCCTCTGCCCCCCGGCCCTCCACCTCTCCTCCGCCCCTCTGCCCCTCTGCCCCCCGGCCCTCCACCCCTCCTCCGCCCCTCCACCCTCCTCTGCCCCTCTGCCCCTCCGCCCTCCTCTGCCCCTCCGCCCTCCTCCGCCCCTCTGCCCTCCGCCCTCCTCTGCCCCTCCGCCCCTCTGCCCCTCTGCCCTCCTCTACCCCTCCGCCCCTCTGCCCTCCTCTGCCCCTCCGCCCCTCTGCCCTCCTCTACCCCTCCGCCCCTCTGCCCTCCTCTGCCCCTCTGCCCCTCCGCCCCTCCGCCCTCCTCTGCCCCTCCGCCCTCCTCTGCCAGCCCTACAGCACTGCCAGGAAGCGCTGCTCAGCATGGGGCAGTTCACTCTGACTCACCCCATGGTGCGGTTCACTCTGACTCACTCTGACTCACCCCATGGTGCGGTTCACTCTGACTCACTCTGACTCACCCCATGGTGCGGTTCACTCTGACTCACCCCATGGGGCGGTTCACTCTGACTCACTCTGACTCACCCCATGGGGCGGTTCACTCTGACTCACTCTGACTCACCCCATGGTGCGGTTCACTCTGACTCACCCCATGGGGCTGAGCTTGCAATATATTCATCTTTCTCTTGGTCGCTAGCGACCTACATCTCTCCATCTCTCACTAGCTAACTAGTAATATTTATATGTCTCAATGAATATGTCACGCTAGCTAGCTAGTGATCTATCTCTCTCACTAGTTAGCTACATAACTAGCTAGCAATCTCCCAATTTCTTGCTTAGAAAATGTTACAGTCATGCAAACAAAGCATTATTGAATTGAAAAGGTCGTTAGCAAAAGCCAGCTCTCCAGTGCTGTAAAAAACGTGTTTTGGTGTTAGTGTGACTGATTTTGGTCGAGCAAAGTCTGCTGCCTGTCCTTAAGTCGACCCAACTGATCGACCCACTCACTCACTGGGAGCACACAGGGTTAGTGTCATAGTGGCGACAATGCTGCTTGGGACCGGCGCCGATCCATGGACTGGTGTTTGGGAACCATGGCCCAACAGCTCCTCACTCAACCCCTACTGGCTCCAGAGTGCCCTCTAGCAGCACATCATGGTTTGCAGGCTCCAGGACACTTTCAAACCATTCTGTGCTGTTACTGGGAGTACTGGTACAGCAACAAGCCACCTGCACCACAGAGCAAAACCTTTTTGTGTGTGTGTAAATGAGTGTGTGTGCGTGTGTGTGCATTTCAGTGTATTTGCATGTTACTCTTGGACGTCTGCTTTTGGAGTTTCACTGCTGGAACATACGGAGGGCACAGTCATTCCTCCAAGCCAATCCCTGTATTCTCCCCGCACCCCTCCCTCCCTCCCTGGATCAGAACCTGCCCTATCCTTGGGCAGAAGGCTCTGTCTGGGGTCGCTGTCCTGTCCTGGTGGCCATTTTGAAGGGGTGCAGATGGTGTTAGTTGGTATTGATTAATCCTGTCTCTGTGTCTATGGGGGTAATATAACCCCCCCATATCACCATGGCAGCAGGTGGTGTGTGTGTGCAAGGGCTTTAGAGGTGTTCTTCATCACTGCGGAGGCAGAATGCACACACTCACACCCACACGCACACACACACTCGCACACATTCACTCACACACTCACACACTCACACCCACACGCGCACTCACACTCACACCCACACGCACACACACACTCGCACACATTCACTCACACACTCACACACTCACACCCACACGCGCACACACACACACACACACACTCACACCCACACGCGCACTCACACACACACACACACTCACACCCACATGCGCACACACACACACACTCACACCCACACGCGCACACACACACACACTCACACACACACACACACACACACTCACACACTCACACCCACACGCGCACACACACACTCACACCCACACGCGCACTCACACACACACACAACCTATGTGCGTCACAATGCCGGCCATCTCCGCAGTTGGATGACGGTGTCAGTAACCAGTGAAGTGAAGTGCTGTCGAACAGGAGTGTCTGTGTGCAGAAACAAACACACACACACTCTCTCTCTCACACACACACACACACACACACATATACATACATACTCACTCACACACACACAAACACACACACTCACTCACAAAATAGTTTTTTATTCCAAATGACTTTTTGCATTTCTTTTTAAATTCTGATTGGAAAAGAATGCCTTTTGGCATGAGGAATCCACATACGACAAGAAATAAGGTAATGCCATCGCCCAGCAGACCAAGTGCATAATAGTTTCTCATTCAAAAAATTTGCTAACTCAGAGAAGAAATGTTGATAAAATGTCCATTGTTTACTTAAAATCCTTCCTATTAAAATCCTTCTGAAGAATTTATCATTGTTGTCTGTTGTCGCCGTTGTATACTTCTCCAAAAGTACTTGAACATAGAAATACTATTATCTACGTTTATTATTATGAAATACTATCATCTACGTTTTGTACAGGCTCTCTTGAATACGGTGAGCCCAAGTACAAGTCTCTGAACAGTATTTGTAATTTAGTTGCAGAGTTGCATTACCCCATCCATGTGTTGGCCTATAACTTCAGCTCATCAAAGTATTCTACCAAATAAAGTGAATTAAAAACTTGGAAATGACTTAAGTCAGGCATCCTGGAGAGCAGCAGAGTTACTCTACACACTAAATTGATTTATTAAAACAGTTAGTTACACAGTTACCTCACCTGGTTTCTTGGGTCTGAATCAGATGCTGATTTGGAGGCGAAAACAAAAACCAGCCACACTGACTCTCCGGGAACAGGGTTGCTGACCCCGGACTTCATTCACCCCCTCTATATTTACCACCAAAATTAGGACAGGTGTACCTAATCTTCTTGACAGATTGTTAACAAGGTCCAGCTATTTGGTTTCAAATCCACCCGTTTGTTTTCATTTGCATGATTGCAGTATATGCCACTGATTTTATAAGGACTCACAACCAAAACAAGTCCTGTCATGAAGACCACAGGTCTGCCCATGGAACATGGAGATGAAGTTGTATGGAGGCAAACAAAACTGGACTGAAACTGTCCAGAGATCAATAATGTCTTCAGCACTTCGGAGATCAATAATGTCTTCAGCACTTCAGAGATCAATAATGTCTTCAGCACTTCGGAGATCAATAATGTCTTCAGCACTTCAGAGATCAATAATATCTTCAGCACTTGGGATTTGGCCACTAGGGGAGTGGCGGGATGATCCCCACTTCTGAGAAACGTTGAGTCAGGCCTTGAGCCGTGTGACAGACCCCGAGACCTGTAAGAAGACTTTATGGGCTGATTAGACTAAAACTGCTCTTTAGCCTGAAAGCAAAAGCTCCATTTTGTGTAAACCATCCCCCAGGTAACACTGTCCCTGCCACGGAGCATGGTGGAGGTGACGTCATGCTGTTGGGTTGCTCATCAGCCGGAGGGACTGGGAAACTTGGTGCCTGGAGAACAAGCTATTTCAGTCCAGGAGAGATCTGCGATAAATGCTTTTGTAAATGACAAATGTAATTTGGATAAAAATATTTTGCATTATAAATGTCTGCCCCGTGTTTGTGTTGTTTTGCTGCATTAGAATGTTTTGGTGAAATAGGACAGAATGTGGAGGTTCAGAGGCTAAAAGCACTTTACATCAGTACATTCACACTGCAGCCTCATCAAAATGGTGAAAACTGATTCCTGAAAACAAACATACATTACATTTTGCCCTTTTGACAGAGCCAGCTAAGTGCAGCAATGCATCCTGGGACACGGGTTTATATCGAGACCACACCAGTGATAACTGGCTGGTCGCAATGGTGACGGCCATAATGTCACGCAGGGAGAGAGGGTTTCAGTCAGCAGAATATCCCCCTCTGGCTGGCCACGTTACTGCAGTTGCTGCACAGCTCATGAACCGTGAGACTAACCAATAGATCGTTCTTAATACACGTCACAAACCATGTGACCTTGAGTCGTGGATGCCCACCTGGCCATAGAACTCAATATATTTTTCCGTCAAATATATAGTTTTTTAAATTTCAGGTCAACGACAAAGCATATAAATCGGGTGTACAACAAGGGCCTTCAGCTCTTCGTTATTTAATTAGCTAAATAATGTCTTGATCAGACATTTATGCACCAGCTGCAGACTGCAAGTGTATCATAAACATTTTACTCAAGTACAGGAGTGAATCATTTCTAGAGCTGTGCACCACTGATATCAATACAACCATAACACAGATTCATTATGATTAATTTCTGCGCAGTTTATGGTTGCTCAAATCGAGCTGGTTGGGAAACAAGTCTTTTTTTCATTTGCCAAAGACTATTACCCACCAGGGATAAGAAATATAAGTGTTGTCAACAGAGAGGAGAGCAAGGAGGATTTGCAATATAAGTAGGCAAGCTCTTACACCAGAAAAGAACTGGTTATATAGTTTGTTCGGATCACATTGTCACTGGTAAGCTTATGGTTCATCCGTTCTATCATAGAACTCTTCACATTCAAGCTAACCAGTGAGCTGAAAATACCAAGGACCAGTTTGAGTGTAAAGTCCAAATCAGCGAGCTTACAAGGTACTTGACAACAAAATCAGATAATAAATGTGGCACCATGATTACTTATATATCCTAACTCGTTTGGACGTAAAGTCATCAAAAACGCAATTACCGTCTTACACTTTGAATCGTATCTAGTCAGCTGGCTAGATCGCTACTGAAATATCATATCCTTAAATGAAACCTCTACTTGATTACCGAGTTGAAAAATGCCACGGTGTTACTGAAAAAATGATGCTGTGTGCAGTTTGCAGTGTGCTGTTTTACCGTTAGTGAGTCACTGTGTGATTACACCTGCTGAGTGTAGGTCTAGGCTATAGGACTGTTCGCTGGTTACGTTATCTTATTTCCGTAGTGTCGCCGCTTTTGTTAGTAATCCGTAAATCAAGAGTATTAGTAGGATTTAAAGTTACAGCTAACTAGGCTACGAACCGAAGTACAGCTGGTGCACCTAGAGGCCTGCAGCAGCAGTGAAGTCCCCCCCTTAGATCTTGCTTTTCTTCTGTTACAGGTCAACCATCCAACCTTTATATGAAAACTGTTGTCTTGATATTGGCTGGGCACCATCATATATATTTAATGGGTGTCATCTCGTCTAGGCCTAGTTTAACCCCTGTGGGTTGCTATGGCCGCTTGTCCTCCGACACGTCGTCGTCAAGGAAATTGTCACGTGATTAAGACCGATCCAGGAGAGTTCTACAGCCATGAGACTACGGCCATGTTCAATCTGAAAACGTTTTGCCACGGTTTCTGGTGTTGCACGGTTTTCTTCCAACGATGCGCAACGTCTTTCAGGTATGTTTGCTCTCGTTTGGTGGGTTGTTCAGCACGCCACCGTTTGTTTAAATAAACGTTTTGCTCCGTTTTGTCGGCGCTGAATGTGGCCCAGATACATGATCAGCATATTCAAACGACTAGGATTCGAACATTTAGAAAAAAACAACCTGCAGCCTCTGCTTCAACGGTTTGCTACACCGCCTGATTTCACGGGCTTATTATCTGACATTAAATGTTATTTGGCTGCTGCTTTTACACAAAGCGACTTACAGTCCCCACTGGAGCAATGTGGGATTAAGGGCCTTGCTCAAGGGCCCAACAGCTGTGGGGATTTCACCATGGCCACACCGGGGATCGAGCGACCGGTGATGTACCGTAACCACTACGCTACAGGCTGTCCCTGCCTATCTTACCCAAGCAGGTAATAATTAGTGCCATCAGGTGGTGTAGCGCACAGTTGAAGCAAATACCTGCAGAGTTGAGTAGCGCTGCTTGAGGATATTCACATTTTACACACAAGCAGCATGACACGATCGACCATCCGTAGGACTTTGGTGTCATTTCTTCATATTTTAAATAACATATCTGATACCTTCTCAAGATTGCATTTTTGTTGCAATATCGATTCTATATGTGTGCATTCTTAAATGGCTAATCTATATGCCGTGTTGCACTGCTTGTGTCGGGTGCAACATTCCAACCACAATCAGATTTGATGATGGTCCGACACGCGCACAGAATGTTGCATGACGAATTTGGAAGTGTCAAAAATCGTCTTTAAAATTAGGTTGGATATGGTCCCCGATATTTTCGTGTCAGCCGAGTCTTATTTCTCCAAATATCCTAGCACTGGGTTATCGTCTAAGAAAAATAGAGCACTTGATGTGGTCCTTGTAAATAGCTTTGTTTCAAATGTAACTGGTATCTGGAGTGTGAAAATGACCGTTTGTGATCACAGATATCGCTAAATGCACCAAAACGGAAATATATTATTAAATCTCACCCATTAAAATGGATTCCAAACGAGAACCCTGCATGAATCGAACAAACTGCTGTGTGCCCTCTGGCGGTGAGATGCTGGTACTGCAGCAGCAGCTCACTGGCACTCGTCTCTGTTGGGAGGTACTCAATGCCTAATGCCACAGAACACGTTTAGAGCAAAAATATCCCAATCACACACACAAGTCCTGCAGAAATCTTTAAAACCCATTTACTGTCAGCAGCACCACAGCTGTTCGATCAGGCCTAAAATAGAAACATCCCAGCCAACACAAAATGTTCTCACAATGTTACTGAAAAGGTTTGTCAATGCTACAACATTGCAGCAGTGTTGTGACAATGTTTTGTGTTAGCTGGGATGAGTGACAGCTCAAGGAATCAGCCCTCACTTCCTGTGTCACAGTTACATTCAGATTCAAAAGGAAACGTTGACTTGCTTATGATTACATCTCGCGTAGCAGGTCACGTCTGTAACCGTGAACAGCATCACTCCTTTGGGAAAGCAGGTCTTTAAAAGCACTCTACTGCTTCTGAGGCGACGGCACTGTCCACAAACGCTCAAATGCCACCTCAGACTAAACATCACTGCAGCATTTACGGTACATCAAAAAATTACAACAATGGAAAACTACAAAAAGTTACACAATAAAAAACACCATTCCCCAGAGCTCTGTGGGAGGGTCAGAGGTCAGCGGGAGAGCAGGGGGAGGTCACTGGAGTTCATGATGAGACTGGAGTCCAGGTTCAGGCTCTCTGGAAAAGTACAGAGAAGATTCAGAGCACACCTGTGCATAACTGCACATACCTGTACACACACAGCACACCTGCATACATCTGTACACACCTGCATCTTACACACATATTACATGTATCCTTCAATGACAACAGGACATATCATTGTGTTTTTTAAAACCAGACTCTTCCAGTCTGAAAAACCCAGTTGTGGGGCTGACACAGGCAGGTGACTGCCACAGCGAGGGTCACTCTGCCTGAGGGGAAAGTGTCTGTCTGTATAAAGCCACAGCGAGGGTCACTCTGCCTGAGGGGAAAGTGTCTGTCTGTATAAAGCCACAGTGAGGGTCACTCTGCCTGAGGGGAAAGTGTCTGTCTGTATAAAGCCACAGTGAGGGTCACTCTGCCTGAGGGGAAAGTGTCTGTCTGTATAAACCCACAGTGAGGGTCACTCTGCCTGAGGGGAAAGTGTCTGTCTGTATAAACCCACAGTGAGGGTCACTCTGCCTGAGGGGAAAGTGTCTGTCTGTATAAAGCCACAGCGAGGGTCACTCTGCCTGAGGGGAAAGTGTCTGTCTGTATAAAGCCACAGCGAGGGTCACTCTGCCTGAGGGGAAAGTGTCTGTCTGTATAAAGCCACAGCGAGGGTCACTCTGCCTGAGGGGAAAGTGTCTGTCTGTATAAAGCCACAGTGAGGGTCACTCTGCCTGAGGGGAAAGTGTCTGTCTGTATAAAGCCACAGTGAGGGTCACTCTGCCTGAGGGGAAAGTGTCTGTCTGTATAAAGCCACAGTGAGGGTCACTCTGCCTGAGGGGAAAGTGTCTGTCTGTATAAAGCCACAGCGAGGGTCACTCTGCCTGAGGGGAAAGTGTCTGTCTGTATAAAGCCACAGCGAGGGTCACTCTGCCTGAGGGGAAAGTGTCTGTCTGTATAAAGCCACAACGAGGGTCACTCTGCCTGAGGGGAAAGTGTCTGTCTGTATAAAGCCACAGTGAGGGTCACTCTGCCTGAGGGGAAAGTGTCTGTCTGTATAAACCCACAGTGAGGGTCACTCTGCCTGAGGGGAAAGTGTCTGTCTGTATAAACCCACAGTGAGGGTCACTCTGCCTGAGGGGAAAGTGTCTGTCTGTATAAAGGCACAGTGAGGGTCACTCTGCCTGAGGGGAAAGTGTCTGTCTGTACAGGTGGATGTTTTGGGCGGGGGCGGGAGCCTCACCCTGGTCGAAGTTGAGCTTCTTCGTGCCAGAGCCGTCTCCCAGCCCCTCGATGTCGACCAGATCACTGTTAGCATCGGAATCATTCAGAGCACTCAGCGTAACGTCTGCTGGACGAGACAGAGGGGGAGAGATGGAGGGAGAGAGAGGGGGAAAGAGGGAGAGAGAGGGGGAGAGAGGGAGGGAGAGTGGGAGAGAGGCTGGATTAATGAGTCTATAAAGAACATAACGGCATATGAATTATGAACAGAACAGGCCACTAGGCGAATTAGAATATGTATTTGCATGAGACTGACCAAAATATGCGTTACTTAGTATTTTCATAAATAACAATGTAATGGCGAGTACAGGCAGTTATTTGTGTTTAGTTTGCCTAAAAGCGAAATGGTATCGAGCCTGGTCTTGTTTCTGCCTCACTACATGTCCCACACAGTGACACTCGCTGCATGATTAAAACACTTCCTATTACACGCACAGAATTCCCCTTTGCCATGGCCCCCATGCCCAGACCTGAGGGACTGGAGAAACAGACACGTGCGCTCTGTCACCTGATCAAAACTACAGCAGCAAACATGAGTGCAGAGTACAGAGACAGGTGAATGTGAGTGACTTCAGGTGAGCCCCACCTGCCGTCTTCTGTTTCTTGATGGTGGGGGGGGGCGGGGGAGGGGCCCTGCAGGCCTGTCGTCACGACAACCTGCGCGGTCGGCACGGTGATGACCGCGGGCGGGGCCGGAGCGGGCGCCACGGCGACGGCGGTCTTCTTGGCGACTTTTTTGGCGGAGTCGGACGAGAGCGGCATTCTGCTGTCCTCATAAAGCTTCCTCTTCACCGTGGTCTTTATCTGAGCCCTGGGGGTCAGAGGTCACATGGAGTCAGAGGGGTGAGCGAGAGGGAGGGAAGGAGAGGGATGGAGAGAGTTAGGGATGAGAGATAGGGAAGGATGGTGAGAGGGAGAGATGGAGTGAGAGAGTTAGGGATGGAGAGAGAGGGAAGAATGAAGAGAGTTAGGGATGAGAGAGAGGGAAGGATAGAGAGAGAGAGAAGGACAGAGAGAGAGGGAAGGATGGAGAGAGAGAGGGATGAAGAGAGAGGGACAGAGAGAGAGGGATGGAGAGAGTTAGGGATGGATAGAGGGACAGATAAGAGAGGGAAGGATGGAGAGAGAGAGGGATGAAGAGAGTTATGGATGGAGAGAGAGAGGGAGGGAGGGATGGAGAGAGAGAGACAGAGAGAGAGGACAGGCAGTGGGCGCTCTTACACGGTGCGCTCCTTGATGACGGCGCTGATGGTGTTGAGGTCGTTACCGAAGCGACGCACAGCGGAGCGGAGCATGTCTATCTCCGTGTCCGTCCACTTGGCCCTGTGCACACAGACAGGAGGAGGAGGAGGAGTCTCTCTCTGCTCTACACCTGCAGGGAGGCAGGGAACCCCCTGTCCTGCCTGCTAAAGAGGGATACCCCCTCATTCCTCCACCCTAACCCCAACGC
>NC_083766.1:63537350-63569850 GCF_963514075.1 Conger conger
TTGTCCCGTTATTTTAACTACCATCGACGATCATGACAGGTTTGGATAATCTTTAAAACTCGCATAGGTTATATTTATATTTATACAAAATCAGAATTCGTACTCTGCTCCAAGGATGCACTTAACTGGCTTGCTATTCGATTAGCCAGTTAGCTAGCAGTGCTACCGCAACGAAGGTTTCTGTGGGTTTTCGTCTATCTGGGTTTAGGTCTTGACGGAAAACCCAGGCCGACTTTGACAAATAATCACGCTTTGATGTGTAAATACAGCTTTGCTGACAGCGTTTCACGGCGCATTCTTGCAACAACTGGAAAACTAAGTTAGCTGCAAGCTAAACAAGCCGTTCATTCAACAATACCAAAGACACAACATAGGCCTGTAAGTAAGTTTTAAAATCCCTTCCACAAATTCACCGGCGTGATTTCAAGCCGACTGTGACTTTACGCACCTCTAAGTTACCACATTTTAAAAGTTGCGCTTATTAAAATAATTACACAAATAAGAAACAAAAATAACACAACCGCCTCGGTGAAACATTCAATTACCCAGAATGCCCTGCGCACTTCAGTTTTGATTGGTTGAAGACACTTTATCTTGATCTCTGATTGGCCAGAAGCGCTGTTTGTCAATTTCTTTTGAATTCACATACAGTAACAGCAGGCCTGCATTTCTAATATTTCACAGTCGACAGGTGGTACGCAAGATAAAAAAAAAAAAAAAGCGTCACTATTATTTCCATAATACAAAAAACAATAATTGTATCTCCATTACATCCAAATCCCAGGTGACAAAGTGGTAGAGCGTGTTATCCTACAGTCATCAAAAGCAATAGGCCCACTTCTGTCATTTCTCATTTACCTTATATTTTGTTAGTTAATGTTAGGATTTTTTCTCTGGTAAAAGGTGCATTTCTACCAACCAAAAACTGTCACAAGTACCTCCTTATTTTAGTTTTGTGTACAGTATGGCTATTTATCTTTATCTTCGTTTCATAATTTACTGTTCTTTTTGAAAAATAAAAACTGTTTAATAAAAATAAAAACTGTTTAAACAACGTAAGCATCGCCCATTTTCTTGACACAAGCTTAAAAACGACATACCCAAAATAAAATAGTTACTATTCTTGAACCCTTGATTACAATTATAATCCTGGGGCATGATCAATCTGAAAAGGGTTTGCTGCGGTTTGTGTGCTGAACGATATTTATTTTCTCCCAACGGTGTACAACGTTTTACAACAGGCTTTGAGGTGTAGATAATCATGTAGATCTATTCGTTAAAGCTGGAGAATGCCCTCTCACACGCTATTGGAGTAAACCGTACTCAGTCAGCCCACGGTTTGCAACAAGATGTTCAACGCGCCTCCGTTTCTGTTTAAAGAAACGTTTTGCTTCCTTTGACCAGGGCTGAACGTGGCCCTGGTGTCTTCTGAAAGGTAACCCGGATGGGGGTACCGCATTTTCTCTGCAACTAAATTACAAATACTGGTCAGAGACGGTTGTACTTGGGCTCTTTGTGTTCGAGAGAGCCTATACGAGATGTAGGTAATATAATTTCTGCATTGTGCAAGTACTTTTGTAGCTAAACAATGATAATTCCTCCAGATAAATTCTAAGTAAACTATGGACATTCTATCAACATTTCTGCGAGTTGGCACATTTTTAGAATGCATTTGGTCTGCTGTAGGCCTCCACTTGTCATGATAAGGACAATGGCATTACATTTTACATTTACATTTTAGTGATTTGGCAGACGCTTATAATCCAAAGTGATTTACAAGTGCATAGGTTCTTCCACAAGTTAAAGCATCACATCCATAACTAGTAAAATACACATGAAGTGCTGTTCAAAAAATACAGTCATCGCAAGTGCAATTTTTATTTTATTTTTTGGGGGGGTTAGACAAGAGGGATATCAGAAAGGGGGGGGGGGGGGGGATCAGGAGGGAGGACTAAGGTACGGTGACAGTGGTAGGCAAGTCATCGGTTTAAGAATGGTAAGAAAAGCCATGGGAAGAGATAACAGAACCAAGAGACATGGTGTATTGAGAGAAGAGGAGAGGACCAAGAACTGAGCGCTGTGGGACTGTAGGGTGTGGGGTGTAGGGTGTGGTGTAGGGTGTGGCATTACCATTACTGGAGGCGACATGGCTCAGGCAGTAAGAGCAGTCGTCTCATTGGCTCAGGCAGTAAGAGCAGTCGTCTGGCAGTCGGAGGGTTGCCGGTTCGATCCCCCGCCCGGGTTGTGTCAAAGTGTCCCTGAGCAAGACACCTAACCCCCAAATGCTCCTGACGAGCTGGTCGGCACCTTGCATGGCAGCCAATCGCCGTCGGTGTGCGAGTGTGTGTGTGTATGAATGGGTGAATGAGAAGCATCAATTGTACAGTGCTTTGGATAAAGGCGCTATATAAATGCCAACCATTTACCATTACTTTTATTGTAGTATATGGATTTAAGGTGGAAGGTGAGGTCTCCCCCACATTTGTTTTACCACCTACATGTTACAAAATACAGAACTGTTGTCGCTAAAGCAATGGCATGTTAAGAGGTTATACAGATAGAACAGTGAGATTTAACGCCTTCAAACGGTATATTCTGTTACCATGTTGATTGAAAATTGCAGGCTGAAAAAAGGAATGAATGCACCGGGACCCCATGAGACTTAAAGCGTTCATTTACATGCATTGTATGACATATGTGTTTACATGGTTTGCTTAGGTTTCCAGATTAGATTTTATTAACAGCATAGCTACAATAAACAACTACAATACCAATGAAAAATGAACAAATAATGATACGAAGAAAATGAACACTAACATCGGATTTGAAGGTCCATCTCCTCTCCTTAACGTCATCTCCCCACCAGCTGACACATCACGTGATCTTTATAAAGTCGGTACAATGTTTGCATAATATGGGGGACAGTTACCGTTAGTTGGTTAGTTACCGTTGCAAAATAAAATTGTAGTACACTAGAAACACCCTCAATATGAATACCGAATTATATACAACATTATGATATTTATGTTAAGATATAAAATTAGTATTTCAAACCCATTTGTCCACCAAGCCAATTAACCACAAAAAGCCGACAGCGTTGAAACATCCCCTATAATAATAGTCTCTTCCTCGACGAGCTCGCCCGACTGCTTCCGTAAATAGCCGAATGACCAATCTGTCAGCTGATGAAGGGCTCCGGTCGTCGTTTAAAAAATCGAATGTCTTTTTTTTAGGGCAGAGAAAACATACAACCGCCTTAGCTTGATAAAACGTGACAGAAATCATGCCGTCGCTTTTATTTTGTGGTCCAAAACTGGCTGCTTGTGGAATTGTGCTGAGCATCTGGGGAGTTGTTATGCTGGTAAGGATTCAATTTTGTTCTTGCTAAGGTGGTAAGCTAACAAGCTAGCAAATGTCTTCGTGTAAGTTAGTTAGCGAATTGAAGTAACGTTCAGCTAGCTAGCTAATAAATACAACTGTAGCTACATTACGAATATTATTAGTATATCTAGTTGTCGTTATTAAACCAGGATGGTTTTGAGGAATTGTCTGAAACTGTGGCGGTCTTTAGCGTAGTTCGTTAGCTTGATAGACTGGTGTTATCCATCGATTTCTGGTTAATGTGAATTTGCCATATAGGTAGTAGATCAGCTACATTTAATAACGATCGCCATTGACATTGGTTATGTGATTGTACGGTTTAAACCTAAATCCCAGTAGAATGCTAAGTGTAACCTATCGTTAGTTCGCTAATTTGCTCGCAGCTCGGTAGATGGGGTAATTTGTCATGAAAGATTGCAGCTAGCTAGCTCACATTGGTGCGTAAATTTCACAAAGATCCGCGTGTAGTTCTGTTCGTACGTGTTCAGTTTGCATGAACAAAATTGACCTGTTCTCGGAACACATTGACTGGCGATTCACCAATCACATTGTTGCCTAATCTTGGCAGATGTAATTTCAGTGATTTATCACGAAACGCAAAAGGGGAACCCTGACCATCTTTCACGACTTCTGCTTTTGTGGAATAACACGGACTCACTGGATTCGTTTTCGAGTAGCTTATAACAGAACATCCAGAGGGTGGCTGAACTATCGCTTCAGTGTACAAGTGATCAAATGTAAAACCAGCAGTGCGACTTTCCCGATTAATAACTGGCTCAAACTGTAATCGAATAGAACAGTGTTTCTCAGCTCGCCCTCAGATGGTTTTTGTTCTTACCAGGAATTTACACGACTGATTTAGGGGCTGAACCAATCAAACCACCAAAAACACCATGTTTGAGTTCCTGGTTACAACAAAAACCATCTGGCCAGTGGGTCCCGAGGACTGGAGGTGGGAAACACGAGAATAGAATGATCATATAGCAGTGAGTACCAAGAGGTTTTTAACCTTGAGGGTCTTGCGTGGTAAAATAAAGGTTAATAAAATAAAATGTTGGATAGCAGTGAAGGCCCTGTTTCTCAGACTGGTCCTGTGGGCTCTCTCCCAGGTGATGCTGGGGATCTTCTTCAGTGCGCACTCCGCCGTGCTGATCGAGGACGTGCCCTTCACAGAGGAGGACATACACAATGAGTGAGTCTCTGCTTCTCCCACCTCCTCCCACCTAGCCAGTCACCACGGACGGCAGCCCAAGGGTTGCCCAAAAGGTCCGCAGTTACCATCTCCAGAACCCCCCATGATCTGCAGCCCTGCCTAGGCCCTGGGTGGCAGAAAGGCTGAACGGTGCCGTCCTGTGAAATGACTCTGGTCACAAGGTCTTTTCCTTTCCCTGTCTGTTGTTTTGTTCTTCAACTTGCTGTCTTGCCTTTTTTCTGGAAGCCTTTGTTGAAAGTTAAAATGCCAACAAGAGGGTACTTTGAGGAAAGACGAAGAAGCAAAGTTATCAGGTTCAGCTGAAACTGTATATTATATGGATTTTTGCAGCCGTTTCCAGTTGAGTTGTTTTATCCAATGAGTTCCAGGTTAATTTGGCACTGGCATTATTTTCTACACGGAGAGATTGTGTGAGGGCTGTATCATTTAAACATTCACCACTTTATGCCGGTTTCTGCTTTGTCTCGACAGTAAAAACCCACCACAGACGATCTACGGACTGTACAACCAGGTCGGCTACAACTGCTTCCTCGCGGCCGCCATCTACGTGGTGGTGGGGGGCGTGTCTCTCTGCCAAGTCCGGCTCAACAAACGCAACGAGTACATGGTGCACTAGCGCCCCCTGCAGGAGGGAAAGCACTGCCTCGCCACGAACGGGAGAAGCAGAGATTCATCCCCTTTTTAGGCGGAGCACAGACCATTCCGATTTTTATAGATAACTGCTTGATAACAAATTAATTTACGACATGACAAAGTAGCCCCTTACCATTCCCAAGAGATGTAGAGTAATAGTGTGTATATTTGTGTCCGTGCCCAAAATGTACAAGATTAAAAATGTTTCCCCTCTTGAACCACATCCTTGCTGTAAATGTTTGCATGTCCAAGGTTATTTTACACATGAACTAGTATGCAATGCAGAAAATAAATATATATATATTTAAGTATTAGAATAATATTGTATATAATATTAATATAGTCGTATCATACAATAATATTGTAGTCATGAACAGCTTGAAGTATTTTAAATATCCATCCGGGAGGATGTGTGCTTTGTTTGTTTTACATGTGTCCCCGGTGGAAATTAGGCTGTCCAGGCAAGACGGCTCTGCCTGTTCAGGTGTGGGAGTGTGAGAGTGAGTTCTGTTTGCACCCATAATAATCCAGTAAGAACAATGTATTCCACTGTTTGTTCCTTAATCCAGGTGTGTATAATTCTGAAAGGGCCTGCCCAGCTAGACTGGAGGTGTGCGTTTAAAGTATTTATTGTGCAGTGGTGTGGTTCCACAGACGGCAGTGGTTGTCCGTGAGCGTGGCGTCAGTTTGTTGATGTTTTTGGGCCCAGCTGTGACGTGTTCCGCAGTAAACTCTGGATGTCATGGAAACGCAGTGTCCGAGTCCCTTCTTTCAGGAGAACGGTCACCGAGGGCAGCCATGTTGCTTTCATCAAAGCGTGAATCACACCGATAGGCCCACTGGCAGGAGGAAGCGTTCTGCCGTGCACGTCGCTGCCTTCTGCACTGTACATTTACATTTACATTTTAGTCATTTGGCAGACGCTTTTAATCCAAAGCGACTTACAAGTGCATAGGTTCTACCATAAGTCAGAGCATCACATCCAGAAACTAGCAAAATACACAGGAAATGCTGTTCTAAACATAGTTGTCATCAGAAGTGCATTTTTTTTTGTTTTGTTTTTTGGGGGGGGGGTTAGACAAGGATAGGGATATCAGAAAGGAGGGGCAGGGGAAATCAGGAGGGAGGACTAAAGTAGCCTGTAGGGCCTGTAGGCCTGTAGCCTGTAGGGCTTCCTGCAGTATTTCCATTGCAAAACACTGGGAATTTTCCTGGACTTTACGCTTACAAAACTCCCCCAAATGAGCACCACAACAGACAACTGCCACCCATTACTGCCCACTTAAAAAAACATACAAATACAGTGAGCAATCATATTTATTAAGAAATTCTGAGAAAAAAAAAAAAGTTAAAATATTTATTAAAGGAGAAAGGAGCTGCCTCAAATAACGACATTTATACAGTTTGTGCGTCAGCGTGCGTGTGTCTCAGTCTGTGTGAGAGTGTGTGTGTGTGTGCGTGTGTGTCTCAGTCTGTGTGAGCGTGCGTGTGTGTGTGTCAGTCTGTGTGTGTGTGTGTCTCAGTCTGTGTGTGTGTGTGTGTGTGTGTGTGTGTGTGTGTGAGAGAGTGTGTGCGCATGCGTGCGAGTGTGTGTGGGTCTCAGTCTTTTGGGTTTGGGGGTGCAGTGTGTGTGCGGGGTCAGGTTTGGGGGTCCAGTGTGATCTCGCAGGTGCGCCCCAGCTCCCCCAGTTTCACGCGGGCGTACTCCGCTCGGTTGAGGGCCATTTGACAGTCCTTCCGTGCCGAGTAGGTGGAGCCCTCATGGGGCTGGCCCGTCGCCACCTGGCCGTGAAAACACATTCATAATAAGAAGAATAATAATGGTAATAATGTCAGGGGTGTCTACCTGAGGGGCACATACCTGTGTGAGGTAGCGTATTTGGGAGCTCAGTTCACTCTCCACCCTGTTAATCGAGCTGGTGAACTGGCTGAGTTGTCGGTCCAGGGAACTTGCATTGTGCTTCTCCTTTGAGAGCTCCAGGACCACATTTCCTGGGGAGGGGACAGACAGGGAGAGCACATTACTCAACACCTGTTACTACACCTGTACATCAGGAATAGTGCTCCAATTGCTCAATACCACAATTTAAATGCACGTGACATCATGACATCACAATGTTATCTCTCTGCCTTGGTAATTCAAATGAGGACATGCTCTATTCCCACGAACACTAATCCTTTCAGGATCTCTAAGCGAGATCATGCCATCACAACAAGCAGCAAGAAAAGCAGAATCACAATAAACAACAATATAAAATGGAGAATTTATTGAAACAAATTCTACACCGTCACACACTCGCAGTATATAAAACTTCCCATGCCTGCTCCACCGCCTAGCGCACACCCAGGTGCCACAACTGCACCCTGCGATAAGCGCATAGTTTGCGTTCCTCGCACTGCGGCTCTAATTTTAACACTGTGGAGACTTCCAGCAAAGAGCCGAGCGGGCCCCTGTAGTATACACACCTGCACACTGCAGTACGACGTGGATCTCCCGCTCCACGTCCTCCAGTGCCCGGAGTCTGTCGTTCGCCATCACCTTTTCCCAGCACCGGGTTAAACAGACTCGCTTAACTGTGTGTGGTAAGAAGGGGGCGCGGCTGTTAGCCCATGTTAAACTCTGTAGCACGTAAGCACGTGAAATAATCAAACAAGCAACCAGCTTGTACGAGTTTTAGCTACCAGAGCAACTTACGTCATCAAACGCAATAGCACTGAAGCGCCAGCTAAGACACCTGGCTAGCTCATCCATTTCACAAATAATTTACAACAAAAGTGTATACGAGTTACAGCGCAATAAAAGCTATACACCTGTAGCTGGCTATGTACACAGCTACAATACACAGTTGAATAATTAGAACAGCAAGTGCACGACTGTCACTACTGGCCCGCTAACGATAGTGTATAATTACAGTAAGTTAGCTTAATTCCAATGGAAATGCGAGGTAGGCTGGCTAGCCTATAGCTCGGTAGCAACCAAGACTGCGATGGCTAATACAAAGACTCATATCATTTCTCATTTACCTTGGCTTTAATGCAACATGCGTCTGCAAAGAAAACAAGTCGTGAAATGATATTGCGGATTTATCACCTTGTATGTATATACCAGTTTCTGCACCCTCCGTTTGTCGCACACTGACGACGTAATCAGTGCGTTCTGCGATTGGTTACACGGAAAGCGCCGAGGGTCAATCTGTGCCGTGAAAGTAAAAAAGCAAACCTATAATTTTTTTGCTGCCAATTATGTGCAAGGAGTATGACGCGTAGACTGGCGTGATTAATTGATTAGTCGTTTAAAATTTCGACAACGTGGGCTATTCTACTTAACATTAAGTAAAACGGTTTTAATTGGAGTAATGGCCCAACTCGTTGTTAAACAGACACATTAAGGATTGAAACTAAGAAATAGAAACATTTATTTTACATTTAGAGAAAATAATCCCGTTCGGAACTGAAGCAATGGAGAGGTGGAAGAGTCATGTCCGTGCGGAGCTTTTCCAGAGAGACTCTCAACAGAAGCAACCCTTCAGCGGCCTCATTAACTCATGTAAGCATGAGGTTGCGTCTGAAAATCTACACAAATTTGTCTCACCCTATGTAGCCGACAGCCAGTTATGTTTGCGTGTTTCAAATTGTGTTTTAAAACATTTATTATTGTATTGTGCTTTGCTGTCATTATTAACATGTGGTGGGTCTTGTGAAAGGCGATAATTGCATATCTTCGATTTTAGATTCCCGGTTGGCGGAGAAATGCGAGTTACACGAGTGCTTTTGGGTGGAAAAGCAGGATTCCGGGTAAATAAACCCCGTAAACACCCGATACTCACATGTGCAGATAGGCAGGCAAAATCACTGATTTGTAGATCAGTAGATGGACAACAGGGCTGCAGGATTTTTCAAGCCATATTTACTGTACTGTGAAAAACAAATGTCCACCTAGAGCTGACACTAAACTTTCTAATTATATTTAAACTTGTTACCTGTTTAACATTAACAGCCTTTACTTTATAAAATGCCACTGTGAAAACAGGTAGAATATGTTTATACTAGACCAGCTGTTATACTTAACAAATAATAATAAAAACAATTTAACTTGTCAAGTAGGACTACTAGTAAGTAATACTAATAACAATAATAATCATCATAAGAAGAATAATAGTATATACATGAATAAATAATTGTGTCTCCTCTGAGGCAGCTTTGTGGAATCTCCAGAAACACTGCAGTTCCAGCTTCTGTTAAAGGAGGGAGAGCAGGTCAGAGCGAAGGTGTGTTTACCTGCTGCCACGCACACACTCACACTCACACACTCACACTCACACTCACACACACACTCACACACTCACTCACACTCACACACACACTCACACACACTCACACACTCACTCACACTCACACACTCACTCACACACACTCACACACTCACTCACACTCACACACACACTCACACACACACACACACTCACACACACACTCACACTCTCACACACACTCACACTCACACACACACTCGCACACACACTCGCACACACACTCACACACACACACACACTCGCACACACACTCACACTCACACACACACTCGCACACACACTCGCACACACACACACATACTCACACTCACACACACACACACACACTCACACGCACACGCACACGCACACACACAAACACACACACTCACACTCACACTCACACTCACACTCACACTCACACACACACACACACACTCACACACTCACACACTCACACACACACACACACATACACACATACACGTACACATACATACACACACACTCACACACACACACACACACACACACACACACACACACACTCACACTCACACTCACACTCACACTCACACATACACGTACACATACATACACACACACTTACACGCGCGCACGCACGCACACACACACACACACACTCGCACACACACTCACACTCTCACACACACACACACACACACACACGCGCGCGCACACACACACACACACACACACACACACTCGCACACACACACACACTCACTCACTCACTCACACTCACTCACTCACTCACTCACTCACTCACTCTCACACACGCACACACTCACATTCACACTCACACACACACACACACACTCACACACTCACACACACTCACACTCACACACACATACACATACACATACACATGTACACACATACACACACACACTCACATACACAAACACACACACATACACACACTCACACACACTGACACACACTCACATACACACACTCACACACACACTCTCACACTCACATACATACACTCACACTCACACACACACACACACACACACAGTACCACCCACTACAAGATGTAGTGTGTAAAGAAAATGTTGTATTGTACAATATAGTACTTCACCACTTGGGAGACTGGGGGATATATCCATGTGTGTAACCCCCCCCCCCCCCCCCCCCGTGCCTCCCTCCCCAGCTCTCCCAGAAGGTTTTAGACGTGATGAGCTCCCTGTACCTGAAAGAGGCGGAGCTGCAGTACTGTCACTCACAGTGAGTAAACAGCCAATCACAGCAGTGGAGCGATTGATTGATTGGTGAACCAAGATGCCGTTCTCTGAGAAGCTTGTTCTCCCTCCCCGCAGTAACACAGACCTCAGATCAGTCCTCTGCAGATAGACACTGTGAGCTGCAGGTGTTCATTTCCCAAGTACTGATCTGAGATCAGACTGTTGCACCTGAGCACAATCACCATGGGTCTCGTGTTTTTTAGTTCTCCTCTCTTTAGAGCAGGGGTGCACAACTTCGGGTGCTGACGGCTCTTTAAATTGCCCTGGTTCAAGCCTGCACTTGAGCACAGTAAAATCATCAGGACACACTTGCAGCTGTAGCCAGTGCTCATACACATGTCAGATAAGATGGAGTCAGTTGTATAATTAAGCCCAGAAGTCAGCACAAAATCCTGAAATGGATCGGCCTTTGTTGTGCACCCCTGCTTTAGAGAAACGTGGAGGTACCCCTGCATGTCTGGAGGAATTCAAATGGAGGCATGTCACCATATCAATAACACATAATCAGATGAAATGGCAATCTCGTCCTGAATGTTGGTGAAAAAATTCTTTATTTTAAAATTGTCAATATTCTGCAGAAATGGTATTGGTGGTGAAAGGATGAAAGTATTTAAAATAAAGTATTTTAAGCAGACGCACAGACACACAGCAGGTTTTCTGAGCTGTTCTCCTGTTCAGGGTGTCCCGCTACCACAAGGAGGCGCTGCTCCTGGCCAGGAGCACTGCCGCGCTGCAGACCAGCCTATCGGAGTGCGAGTATGCCCTGGAGAGCCAATCGAAGGAGCTGGCGGCTCTGCGGGCGGAGCAGGGGGCTCTGGGGGCGGAGCTTCTGGCGGTGCGGGGAGAGATGGAGGGGCTGCTGGGGCGCTGGATGGAGGAGAAGAGAGGAGAGGCAGAGCGAGTGAACGAGCACAACAGCAGGCAGGAGCGGTGAGACGGACATACAGGGCATGGGACCGCGTACACACCAGAACCGCTTTCATAATTATCCTCTTCATCTCTTGGCTTGACAGTTGACAGCCAATGTGTGCATTTGACAGGGTGTGTGAGTAAAGGTGTGCATTTGTCCATCTGTTAGAGTAAGAGTGTTTGGCCTGCTGTCACCACTAGGTGGCAGCGGTTCACCAGCCGGCTCGCCCAGCAGCAGCAGAGAGGAGAGCAGCAGAGAGGAGAGCAGCAGAGAGGAGAGCAGCAGAGAGGAGAGCAGCAGGGGAGTCTGGGCAGCACACCTGGGCTGGAGCCCCTGGGCACAGCCGCAGCCTGCGGGAGCAGACCTGAGCCACTCTGATACGTACACACACACACACACACACACACACACACTCATACACACACACACACACACACTCATACACACACACACACACACACTCATACACACAAACACACTCACGCACACGCACACGCACACACACACACACACACTCACACTCACACGCTCACGCACACACTCACGCGCACACACACACACACACACATACACACGCACACACGCGCACACGCTCACACACACACACACACACACGCTCACACACACACACGCACACACACACACACAAACACACACACACGCACACGCACACACATACACACGCTCACACACACACACACACACACACGCACACACACGCTCACACACACACGCACACACACACTCACACTCACACACACACACACGCGCGCTCACACACACGCTCACACACACACACGCTCACACACACACGCTCACACACACACGCTCACACACACACACACACACACACGCTCACACACACGCTCACACATGCTCACACGCGCGCGCGCACACACACACACACACGCTCACACACACACACACACACACGCTCTCACACACACACACGCTCACACACGCTCTCACACACACACACACACACACACACACGCTCACACACACACACGCTCTCACACACACACACACACACTCACCCACACACACACACACACACCTTTGACCCCTGTGACCCAGGAGGAAGCAGGAAGCTTCCGGCCTCTGGAGGGTCATGGGCTCAGAGCCCAGAGTCTGCTCCGGGGCTCAATCCCCATTCCTCACTCTGGTAACAGTCGCTCCTGAATCACCAGAACCTGTTATCCGCCTTAAATGAACACCCTCCGGTATAAGTGCATGATGCACAGAAATAAGAAATTAATCATATATATTTTAAAGACTTTATTTAAATTTTTTCCCTGAAATGCTGTACAAAATAAAGTAGCAATATGAATCATCCAGTGTTTTGTTTTTCTCAGTTTTTTTAAATTGAAGTTTCTCAGTTTTTGGAATGGTCACCATAATCTCGTGAGAACCGCAGTGCTGACGTCATCAGTGAGATCTACAACTGTGTCCAACCGGGGAATCAAACCAGCAACCCACAGGCTGTGTAACCATGATAACATCATGCTTTTGTAGTCAAAGTTTTATTAAAGAATGTTTATTTACTCCACTGGATGGTAGGCAGTGACCTTTGTTTTAAATTAACAGAGCTGTTTATTTTACTTTTTATTCAGTGATTTGTAAAAATAGCGTATTTTCTGAAGCAACAGTATGAAGCCAGATGCGTTTTTCTCCCTGGACACACACACTCACAGGCAGGTTACAGGAGTAACGCGGTAATGTGGGTGAACACGGCACTGGCCGGGGCGGAGTCAGTGTGGCACAAGACGGTACAAGAGCAGTGCAGAGAGGGTGAATTCTTCCACTTTAATAAAAAAGACCTTTTTTTTCTTTTTTTTCTTTTTTTTTTTACAAACCAAAAAAAAAATGGCAGCAATGTCTCTGGCAATGTAGACAATAAGAACACGGAGAATGAGGTGACAGGTGACAGGTGACGTTCATATCGCACTGAAGTTGGGAATGAGCAGCGTTCTCATCAGGCCACGCCTCCTGTGCATCAGGCCACGCCTCCTCTCACCCTTATGCCCCGCCCTGCCCATGATTCCTTACATAAATCATGTCATCACCAATATACAGCATAACACACGTGCTGTTAAACATGTGATTTTATAACATGTATACGGTATATAAACAAAGACATTTCCCTGACATGCAAAGCACCCAAAACCGCTCAAGAGTGGTCCCTCTAACACTGTGTGTGCTTGTGTGTGTGTGTGTGTCTACGTGAGTGTGCAGGTGTGTGTGTGCTTGTCTGTGTGTGTGTGTGTGTGTGTGCTTGTCTGTATGTGTGTGTGTGCTTGTGTGTGTGTGTGTGTGTGTGTGTGTGTGTGTCTACGTGAGTGTGCAGGTGTGTGTGTGTGTGTGTGTGTATCCACACAGTAGTCCACCGTTTCCACAGTTCTCCTGGCCCCTCCCAGATGAGAATGACAGGATGATGGACAGATCACTCACACTTCCTTTCATACTCATGCCTTTCCAAAAAAAACAAAAAGACCTAAATGATTATTTCCCTCCCTTTCCGCCAGTAATGGGCAGACTGTGCTTCCCTCCTTCTGTGACAGAACAGCAGGACAGGCAAAGGGCCCGGGCTCAATATGGCGTTGACAGCATTTCAGCGGCGGCCATCTTAGAGAGGCGGCCATCTTAAGAGTGGCTTCAGTGACAGAGCTGTAAGGGAGAGACCGGGGGGCTGGGGGAAAGTACAAAAGAAAAAAGGAACATTTTTTTACAGCAGCAGCAGCTTGGCCACGCCCCCTCTCATGACCCGGGCAGGGGGTGTGACCAGGGGCGGAGCCTCAGCAGAGGTGCTCTTCCTCCTTCATCCCTTTCAGACGGAGTCGGGCGAAGTCCTCGAACACAAAGTCATCGTCCTGAGAGAAACTACGGCGCCAAACAGACGCCGTGTGTGCAGTCAGAGCAGGGACCACACCATGGCCCACATGCGCACTAAACTCCGCACCCCAAACCAGCCCCCGCAGCACTGCCTGCGTCTGTTACCCCAAACCAGCCCCCGCCCAGCACTGCCTGCGTCTGTTACCCCAAACCAGCCCCCGCCCAGCACTGCCTGCGTCTGTTACCCCAAACCAGCCCCCGCCCAGCACTGCCTGCGTCTGTTACTCCAAGTGTACAAATGAGTGGCAGTAAATGCACATTAACTAAGATTCTGTTTGCAAAGCAGACTCGTGTACTGGTGGACAATGATAATGGGTAATAAGACTACAAGCCAGCATAGCAGAGCGCTCACACTCTCTCACACACTCTCACACTCTCTCACACTCTCTCACACTCTCTCACACTCTCTCACACTCACACTCACACTCACACTCACACTCACACACACACACACACACTCTCACTCTCACTCTCTCACTCTCTCACTCTCTCACACCCACACACACTCACACACTCACACACTCACACACTCACACACACTCACTCTCTCACTCTCTCACACTCACACACTCACACTCACTCTCTCACACACTCACACACTCACACACTCTCTCACTCTCTCACTCTCTCACTCTCTCACTCTCTCACTCTCTCACTCTCTCACACTCACTCTCTCTCTCTCTCACTCTCTCACTCACACACTCACTCACTCTCTCACTCACTCTCTCACACTCTCACACACTCTCTCACTCTCTCACACTCTCTCACACTCACTCTCTCTCTCTCTCTCTCTCTCACACTCACTCACACACTCACTCACACACACTCACTCTCTCACACACTCACACACACACTCTCTCACTCTCTCACACACTCACACACTCACTCACACTCTCTTTCTCACTCTCTCACTCTCTCACTCTCTCTCACACACTCACTCTCTCACACACTCACACACTCTTTCTCTCTCTTTCTCACTCTCTTTCTCACTCTCACTCACTCACTCACTCACTCACTCACTCACTCACTCACTCACTCACTCACTCACTCACTCACTCACTCACTCACTCACTCACTCACTCACTCACTCACTCACTCACTCACTCACTCACTCACTCACTCACTCACTCACTTTGTCTCAAACTCGATCAGGTTGGTGTCGATCGGGGGATCCAGCTCTGGGACAGCTGCAGAGGAAAACATTTTTAAGTTTCATTTTTCCTTTAAAACAAATCATAAGAATGAAAGATTGCGTACGGGGGCGCAGGAGTGGTGGGGGTGTACCTGATTCCGGTCGAGAGTTGGGCAGTTCTACGGGTTTGGGGTGCATGAGGATAAACGGCAACTCCACTGACACGTCCCTGAAACAGAGGATCATTGGAGAGCTGGAGCAGATGCAAAGGCTCATGGGAAACCTGACAAACAGAGCTGAGACTGCTGCAGAACCTACCCTCCACGCGACACAACCAGCTTCACTTTCACCCTGTAGGAGACCAGAATGCCCAGAACCTCCTTATTGGACACATCCTTCACTCTGCAATGCACAGACACACAGAGAGGGGGCGACAGAGAGATGCCCACAGGGCAGAACATGGGTTTGATATACTCTATAAATTAATGCTGTATAGAATTATGCTTATGTACACAGTTCTGAAACATACATATCATAATTGGCATCAGTAGTTTGGCATAAGCAGTATGGTATAAGTGGCATTGTATACACAGGCTGGTATAGGTTCTGCAGTATAAGCAGGGTGGTATAGGTTGAGCGGTATAAGCAGGGTGGTATAGGTTGAGCGGTATATGCAGGCTGGTGTAAGTGGCATTGTATACGCAGGCTGGTATAGGTTCTGCAGTATAAGCAGGGTGGTATAGGTTGAGCGGTATACGCGGGCTGGTGTAAGTGGCGTTGTATAAGTGTAAGGGGGCTCTCACATGGTGCTGGAGGCCAGGTTCGTGTCCTCATGTTTGAGCTTGCCGTCGAGGGCCAGGCCCCTCTTCTCCCGGTTGCTGGTGAGCGTTGGGGTGAGAGTGTACACCTTACAGAAGGTGGAGCTGGACGATACCTGGTCACTGCAGGAGGGACAGGCACACATCAACCCATGGGAAAACTCATGGGAAACGCAGGCTGAAATGCGTCCGGTCAGATTGAGGACAGTGTTTGTGTGGAATGGAGGTTGCAGTGTTAAACACTTCAGTGTGATATGTGTCGCTCGACTGAATTCACCGCCCAATGTAGACTGTGGTTGTTGTCCTTCACAAAAAGTATAAACGCACTCCAGTCACCCAGAGCAGAAACCTGCTGTGGCCAGCCACAACCCCTGCATGTAGTCAGGAGCACACTGTCACACTGTTCAATGAGCCCATATGAGCTTAAACAGAGAAAGAGAGAGATAAAGGAAGAGACAGACAGAGAGAGATAGAAGAAGAGACAGAGAGATGGAGGGAGAGACAGAGAGAGAGATGGAGGGAGACACAGAGAGAGACGGAGGGAGAGACAGACAGAGAGATGGAGAGACAGAGAGAGGGAGAGACAGAGAGAGATGGAGGGAGAGACAGAGAGAGAGAGAGATGGAGGGGGAGACAGACAGAGAGACGGAGGGGGAGACAGACAGAGATGGAGGGAGAGACAGAGAAAGAGAAAGATGGAGGGAGAAACAGAGAGAGAGATGGAGGGAGAGACAGAGAGAGAGATAGAGGGAGAGACAGCCAGAGAGATGGAGGGAGAGACAGACAGAGATGGAGGGAGAGACAGAGAAAGAGAGAGATGGGAGGGAGAGACAGAGAGAGAGATAGAGGGAGAGACAGAGAGAGAGATGGAGGGAGAGACAGAGAGAGAGATAGAGGGAGAGACAGCCAGAGAGATGGAGGGAGAGACAGACAGAGATGGAGGGAGAGACAGAGAAAGAGAGAGATAGAGGGAGAGACAGAGAGAGAGATAGAGGGAGAGACAGAGAGAGAGACAGAGACAGAGAGATAGAGGGAGAGACAGAGAGATGGAGGGAGAGACAGATGGGTACTCACTCAGCCTCAGTGTGGGCCACGGGACACTTGTACTGAGCCGTGCTGAACAGGCAGATGTCTGCGTACTGCCGCACTGAGAGAGAGAGACGCTGTCTTAGCACTCAGTTAAACACTGCCAATTCAACACTGCATTTAACACTGAGCACGCTTAGCACTCAGTAAAACACTGCCAATTCAACACTGCATTTAACACTGAGCACGCTTAGCACTCAGTTAAACACTGCCAATGCAACACTGCATTTAACACTGAGCACGCTTAGCACTCAGTTAAACACTGCCAATTCAACACTGCATTCAACACTGAGCACGCTTAGCACTCAGTTAAACACTTTCAATTCAACAGAAAGAGGAACACTGCCTATTTACTTCCATTTCAGACAGAGAAAGAGAGAAAGAGAGAGAATGTCTTCATTAAATACTATGGTAAAACTGCTATGAGTGAAAAGTAATGCCTTCTTCAAGTTCTTAACAATCTTAACAAAGAATTAACAATATTAAATATTGTTTAAAATTTTGAGAGTGAGAGAAAAGATGAGAGAGAGAGCCGGAGAGTAAAAATGCGTGGGAGAACAGGACAAGACTGAACAGAGGTTGTGTTTCTCACCAGAGATTTTGATTTTCTTGACGGTCCTGGTGGAGTTATTGGTAACATGCACATTCACACTGATGGGCTCCCCATGGTAGTACAGCTACACAGAGAGAAATTCCATATAAAGTTTGTGTATGTACCGTTTTTGTGTTATTTTATGTACACTTTTGTGTGTGCGTTTATGTATACTCCATGTTTATGTGAGTTTATGTATACCCTGTGTTTGTGTGAGTTTATGTATACCCTGTGTTTATGTGTGAGTTTATGTATATACCATGTGTTTATGTGAGTTTATGTATACCCTGTGTTTATGTGTGAGTTTATGTATATACCCTGTGTTTATGTGTGAGTTTATGTATATACCCTCTGTTTGTGTGAGTTTATGTATAACCTGTGTTTATGTGTGAGTTTATGTATAACCTGTGTTTATGTGTGAGTTTATGTATAACCTGTGTTTATGTGTGAGTTTATGTATATACCTGTGTTTATGTGTGAGTTTATGTATATACCCTGTGTTTATGTGTGAGTTTATGTATATACCCTGTGTTTGTGTGAGTTTATGTATATACCCTGTGTTTGTGTGAGTTTATGTATATACCCTGTGTTTGTGTGAGTTTATGTATACCCTGTGTTTATGTGTGAGTTTATGTATAACCTGTGTTTATGTGTGAGTTTATGTATAACCTGTGTTTATGTGTGAGTTTATGTATATACCCTGTGTTTATGTGTGAGTTTATGTATATACCCTGTGTTTGTGTGAGTTTATGTATATACCCTGTGTTTGTGTGAGTTTATGTATATACCCTGTGTTTGTGTGAGTTTATGTCTACCCTGTGTTTATGTGTGAGTTTATGTATAACCTGTGTTTATGTGTGAGTTTATGTATAACCTGTGTTTATGTGTGAGCTTATGTATATACCCTGTGTTTATGTGTGAGTTTATGTATATACCCTGTGTTTGTGTGAGTTTATGTATACCCTGTGTTTATGTGTGAGTTTATGTATACCCTGTGTTTATGTGTGAGTTTACGTACACCCTGTGTTTGTGTGTGAGTTTATGTACACCCTGTGTTCAGTACCTCCTTGTCCAGAGAGGCCTCCAGGTGTAGAGATCGGTCGGACATGAGGAAGCTACGGGTCGTCTCCACCATGGGCTGTGGGCCCGACTTCTCTGGAGCGTACTGAACTTTCCTGATCACCAATCGCACAGAGTTCCTACAAAACACACTGTATATATATATATCACACACACAAACACACTATACATACTATATCACACACATACACTGTATATACTATATCACACACATACACTGTATACATGAAACACACACACACATACTGTATATATATCACACACACGTACACACACACACACTGTATATATATCACACACTCGCACACACAGAGCTCCTATAATACACTGATCAGCAAGCACATAGGTCCCTCTGCATAGTACCCCAGTGCAGATTATAACACTATAGCAGGAACGCCACTACCTTTTGTGAATTTTCTCCTCCACTGATTTTGCACAGAAAGCTCTGACCTCAAAATCAACCCCACAGGCCTAGAGAAAGAGAAAGAGAGAGAGAGAGAGAGAGAGAGACAGTCAGAAAGAAAGAGAGAGAGATATAAATGTAAAGCAACAATGGGCGTGCATGCGTGTGCATCTGTGTGAGGGCGTGCATGCGTGTGCATCTGTGTGAGGGCGTGCATGCGTGTGCATCTGTGTGAGGGCGTGCATGCGTGTGCATCTGTGTGAGGGCGTGCATGCATGTGCATTAGCGAGCGTTACCTTGCCAGTGTCTTCTGGCCCTGGCTGTAAGGTCACTGAGCAGGGCAGGTTCTGGGGAATCTGGCACAGACAGACACACAGATTTACACATCACACATGCTACACGCTACATGCTACAGGCCTGCTCAGTGCAGCATAGGGGACTCCCAGATTCCCAGATGAAGGGAACAGTGTGATGAGTGGTGTCTGTGCTGTGAGCAGCGTGTGAGCAGTGTGTGAGCAGTGTGTGAGCAGGGCGTGAGTAGGGTGTGAGTAGGGTGTGAGTAGGGTGTGAGCAGCATGTGAGTAGGGTGTGAGTAGGGCGTGAGTAGTATGTGAGTAGTATGTGAGTAGTGTGTGAGTAGTGTGTGAATAGGGTGTGAGTAGTATGTGAGCAGTATGTGAGCAGGGCATGAGTAGGGCATGAGTAGGGCGTGAGTAGTGTGTTAGTGTGTGAGTAGTGTGTGAGTAGGGCATGAGCAGGGCATGAGCAGTGCGTGAGTAGTGTGTGAGTAGTGCGTGAGTAGTGTGTGAGTAGGGCATGAGCAGGGCGTGAGTAGTGTGTGAGTATGGCGTGAGTAGTGTGTGAGTAGGGCGTGAGTAGGGCGTGAGCAGGGTGTGAGCAGGGCGTGAGCAGGGCGTGAGTAGTGTGTGAGTAGTGTGTGAGTATGGCGTGAGTAGTGTGTGAGTAGGGCGTGAGTAATGTGTGAGTAGGGCGTGAGTAGTGTGTGAGTAGGGCATGAGTAGTGTGTTAGTGTGTGAGTAGTGTGTGAGTAGGGCGTGAGTAGGGCGTGAGCAGGGCGTGAGCAGGGTGTGAGCAGGGCGTGAGCAGGGCGTGAGTAGTGCGTGAGTAGTGTGTGAGTCGTGCGTGAGTAGTGTGTGAGTAGGGCATGAGCAGGGCGTGAGTAGTGTGTGAGTAGTGTGTGAGTAGGGCGCAAGCAGGGCGTGAGCAGGGCGTGAGTAGTGCGTGAGCAGGGCGTGAGTAGTGCGTGAGTAGGGCGTGAGTAGTGTGTGAGTAGGGCGTGAGTAATGTGTGAGTAGGGCGTGAGTAGTGTGTGAGTAGGGCGTGAGTAGGGCGTGAGTAGTGTGTGAGTAGTGTGTGAGTAGTGTGTGAGTAGTGTGTGAGTAGTGCGTGAGCAGGGCGTGAGCAGGGCGTGAGTAGTGCGTGAGCAGGGCGTGAGTAGTGTGTGAGTAGGGCGTGAGTAGTGTGTGAGTAGTGTGTGAGTAGTGCGTGAGCAGGGCGTGAGTAGTGTGTGAGTAGTGTGTGAGTAGGGCGCGAGCAGGGCGTGAGCAGGGCATGAGTAGTGTGTGAGTAGTGCGTGAGTAGTGCGTGAGCAGGGCGTGAGCAGGGCGTGAGTAGTGTGTGAGTAGTGCGTGAGTAGAGCGTGAGCAGGGCGTGAGCAGGGCGTGAGTAGTGTGTGAGTAGGGCGTGAGTAGTGTGTGAGTAGGGCGCAAGCAGTGTGTGAGTAGGGCGTGAGTAGTGTGTGAGTAGTGTGTGAGCAGGGCGTGAGTAGTGCGTGAGCAGGGCGTGAGTAGTGCGTGAGTAGGGCGTGAGTAGTGTGTGAGTAGGGCGTGAGTAATGTGTGAGTAGGGCGTGAGTAGTGTGTGAGTAGGGCGTGAGTAGGGCGTGAGTAGTGTGTGAGTAGTGTGTGAGTAGGGCGCAAGCAGGGCGTGAGCAGGGCGTGAGTAGTGCGTGAGCAGGGCGTGAGTAGTGTGTGAGTAGGGCGTGAGTAGTGTGTGAGTAGTGTGTGAGTAGTGCGTGAGCAGGGCGTGAGTAGTGTGTGAGTAGTGTGTGAGTAGGGCGCGAGCAGGGCGTGAGCAGGGCATGAGTAGTGTGTGAGTAGTGCGTGAGTAGTGCGTGAGTAGTGCGTGAGTAGTGTGTGAGTAGTGCGTGAGTAGTGCGTGAGTAGTGCGTGAGTAGTGCGTGAGTAGTGTGTGAGTAGTGCGTGAGTAGTGCGTGAGCAGGGCATGAGCAGGGCGTGAGTAGTGTGTGAGTAGTGCGTGAGTAGAGCGTGAGCAGGGCGTGAGCAGGGCGTGAGTAGTGTGTGAGTAGGGCGTGAGTAGTGTGTGAGTAGGGCGCGAGCAGTGTGTGAGTAGGGCGTGAGTAGTGTGTGAGTAGGGCGCGAGCAGTGTGTGAGTAGGGCGTGAGCAGCGGGCTCTCCTCACAGTGAAGTAAAATGGGTGCGCGTGCTGGCCCAGCTTCTTCAGCAGCCTCTCCTGCAGGCGGCTGATTGGTCGACGCTCCTCAGGCCGGGGCGGGAACGCCTGGAAGGTGGAGATGTGCAGATCCTTCCGGAAGGACAGACCGAGCACATCTAGGTCCTCCCGCCCATACCGAAACGCACACGTCAGGGTCACGAACACTGGAGAGGAGGCATGAGGAGTCACTCTCACTCAGAGTCACTCACAAGGAGTCACTCTCACTCAGACTCACTCACACAGAGTCACTCAAAAAGAGTCACTCACAAAGAGTCACTCACAGACTCACACACAAGGAGTCACTCACTCTCACTCTCAGATAACAAACAGTCAGCAGGTATACTGTACCTTTCCGATCTTTCAGATACTCTGGATCCACCAAGATCACTCCATCTTGTGGGGAAGTGGGATTAGAGTAGAGAGGGAGGGAAAGCTCCGTGTTAATCACTGCTACTATCCGAACACAACAACGCAACACCTTTATAATGAGCTCATTTCACCCCTTTAGCTGATGAGCACTACAGCTCTGTGGGACGTGTGTGATGCCTGTGCTGAACCTGCAGTTCATCGTTCAGAACACATCCGGATACCTTTACCATGAAGTCTCAGCAGAGGCAGGGCAGCTCTCAGTAACGACACACGACAGACCTCGAGATAAACCAACCCGTACAAGAGCTGAGACCAGCCGTCCCACAAGGATTCAGCAGCTCGAGCGACTCTCTGCGCATGCCTATGAGTGGGTCTCCTGCACTCTGACTGTGTGGGTCTGTGTGAGAGTGTCTGTATGAGTGTGTGGGTCTGTGTGAGTGGGTCTCCTGCACTCTGACTGTGTGGGTCTGTGTGAGTGTGTCTGTATGAGTGTGTGGGTCTGTGTGAGTGTGTCTGTATGAGTGTGTGGGTCTGTGTGAGAGTGTCTGTATGAGTGTGTGGGTCTGTGTGAGAGTGTCTGTATGAGTGTGTGGGTCTGTGTGAGTGTGTCTGTATGAGTGTGTGGGTCTGTGTGAGTGTGTCTGTATGAGTGTGTGGGTCTGTGTGAGTGTGTCTGTGTGAGTGTGTGGGTCTGTGTGAGTGTGTCTGTATGAGTGTGTGGGTCTGTGTGAGTGTGTCTGTATGAGTGTGTGGGTCTGTGTGAGTGTGTCTGTATGAGTGTGTGGGTCTGTGTGAGTGTGTCTGTATGAGTGTGTGGGTCTGTGTGAGTGTGTCTGTATGAGTGTGTGGGTCTGTGCGAGTGTGTGTGTATGAGTGTGTGGGTCTGTGTGAGTGGGTCTGTGTGAGTGTGTCTGTATGAGTGTGTGTATGAGTGTGTGGGTCTGTATGAGTGTGTCTGTATGAGTGTGCGGGTCTGTATGAGTGTGTGGGTCTGTATGTGTGTGTGGGTCTGTGTGAGTGTGAGGGTCTGTATGAGTGTGAGGGTCTGTATGAGTGTGTGGGTCTGTGTGAGTGTGTCTGTATGAGTGTGTGGGTCTGTGTGAGTGTGTCTGTATGAGTGTGTGGGTCTGTATGAGTGTGTGGGTCTGTGTGAGTGTGCGGGTCTGTATGAGTGTGTGGGTCTGTGTGAGTGTGAGGGTCTGTATGAGTGTGAGGGTCTGTATGAGTGTGTGGGTCTGTGTGAGTGTGTGGGTCTGTGTGAGTGTGTGGGTCTGTGTGAGTGTGTGGGTCTGTGTGAGTGTGCGGGTCTGTGTGAGTGTGCGGGTCTGTGTGAGTGTGTGGGTCTGTGTGAGTGGGTCTGTATGAGTGTGTGGGTCTGTGTGAGTGTGTCTGTATGAGTGTGCGGGTCTGTGTGAGTGTGTGGGTCTGTGTGAGTGTGTCTGTGTGAGAGTGTCTGTATGATTGTGTGGGTCTGTATGAGTGTGTCTGTGTGAGAGTGTCTGTATGAGTGTGTGGGTCTGTGTGAGTGTGTCTGTGTGAGTGTGTGGGTCTGTTTGAGTGTGTCTGTATGAGTGTGTCTGTTTGAGTGTGTGGGTCTGTATGAGTGTGTGGGTCTGTGTGAGTGTGTGGGTCTGTGTGAGTGTGTGGGTCTGTATGAGTGTGTGGGTCTGTATGAGTGTGTGGGTCTGTGTGAGTGTGTGGGTCTGTATGAGTGTGTGGGTCTGTGTGAGAGTGTCTGTATGAGTGTGTGGGTCTGTGTGAGTGTGTCTGTATGAGTGTGTGGGTCTGTGTGAGAGTGTCTGTATGAGTGTGTGGGTCTGTGTGAGTGTGTCTGTATGAGTGTGTGGGTCTGTGCGAGTGCGTGTGTATGAGTGTGTGGGTCTGTGTGAGTGGGTCTGTGTGAGTGTGTCTGTATGAGTGTGTGTATGAGTGTGTGGGTCTGTATGAGTGTGTCTGTATGAGTGTGCGGGTCTGTAAGAGTGTGTGGGTCTGTATGTGTGTGTGGGTCTGTGTGAGTGTGAGGGTCTGTATGAGTGTGAGGGTCTGTATGAGTGTGTGGGTCTGTGTGAGTGTGTCTGTATGAGTGTGTGGGTCTGTGTGAGTGTGTCTGTATGAGTGTGCGGGTCTGTATGAGTGTGTGGGTCTGTGTGAGTGTGTGGGTCTGTGTGAGTGTGCGGGTCTGTATGAGTGTGTGGGTCTGTGTGAGTGTGAGGGTCTGTATGAGTGTGAGGGTCTGTATGAGTGTGTGGGTCTGTGTGAGTGTGTGGGTCTGTGTGAGTGGGTCTGTATGAGTGTGTGGGTCTGTGTGAGTGTGTCTGTATGAGTGTGCGGGTCTGTGTGAGTGTGTGGGTCTGTGTGAGTGGGTCTGTATGAGTGTGTGGGTCTGTGTGAGTGTGTCTGTGTGAGAGTGTCTGTATGAGTGTGTGGGTCTGTGTGAGTGTGAGGGTCTGTATGAGTGTGAGGGTCTGTATGAGTGTGTGGGTCTGTGTGAGTGTGTGGGTCTGTGTGAGTGGGTCTGTATGAGTGTGTGGGTCTGTGTGAGTGTGTCTGTATGAGTGTGCGGGTCTGTGTGAGTGTGTGGGTCTGTGTGAGTGGGTCTGTATGAGTGTGTGGGTCTGTGTGAGTGTGTCTGTATGAGTGTGCGGGTCTGTGTGAGTGTGTGGGTCTGTGTGAGTGTGTCTGTGTGAGAGTGTCTGTATGAGTGTGTGGGTCTGTATGAGTGTGTCTGTGTGAGAGTGTCTGTATGAGTGTGTGGGTCTGTGTGAGTGTGTCTGTGTGAGTGTGTGGGTCTGTTTGAGTGTGTCTGTATGAGTGTGTCTGTTTGAGTGTGTGGGTCTGTATGAGTGTGTGGGTCTGTGTGAGTGTGTGGGTCTGTGTGAGTGTGTGGGTCTGTATGAGTGTGTGGGTCTGTATGAGTGTGTGGGTCTGTGTGAGTGTGCGGGTCTGTATGAGTGTGCGGGTCTGTATGAGTGTGCGGGTCTGTATGAGTGTGTGGGTCTGTATGAGTGTGTGGGTCTGTATGAGTGTGTGGGTCTGTATGAGTGGCTCTCCAGAGTTTCTCAGAGATATTACACTTCATGTTGGTATACATTATTTATGAATATTATGTATATTAGAAGATGCATCATTTTTTTTCAACCCAATGTGACAAGTTGAGTGTATTAATCCTAAAATTAACTTTAACGATAACCTGGTTTTAAAACACACTCTCACAGACACACACACACTGACACACACATACACTGACAGACACTGACACACACACTCACACACACTCACACACACTCACACACACACACTCACACACACTCACACACACTCACACACACACCTGCTTTATAATCCCCTCCCCTGCCCTGCCTTGGCCACGCCCACTCACCCACTGGGTCCACATGATCCAGATGGTCCACAAAGTCCCTCTTACCCAGGTACACTGTCACCTGAGGAGAGAGAGGAGCATGCATTTACACACACACACACACACACACACACACACACACACACACACACACACATACACACACACAATACACACACACACACACTCACTCACTCACAACAAAAACACACACACAACATACACACTCAGAACACATACAGCACACACAACATACACACACACCACACAACACACTCAACACACTCACAACACATACAACACACACTCTCACACACACACACACACACACAACACACTCACAACACATACAACACACACTCACACAAACAACACACTCACACACACACAACACATACAACACACTCACACAACACACACAACACACACAATACACACAATACACACACACATACAACACAAACACACACACAACATACACACTCAGAACACATACAGCACACAACATACACAACACACACACACACACCACACAACACACACATAACACATACAACACACACAAACACACAACATACACTCAGTGAGCATTTTATTGGGTATTTTTTAGACTTATTTTTTAGACTTCTACTGCTGTAGCCTATCCACTTTGAGTTATGATGTGTTGTGTGTTCAGAGATGCTCTTCTGCATACCACAGTTGTAATGTGTGGTTATTTGAGTTACTGTCACCTTCCTGTCAGCTTAGACCAGTCTGGCCATTCTCCTCTGATGTCTCTCATTAACAAGGCGTTTCTGTCTGTAGAACTGCTACTCACTTGATTTTTTTTCATCCATTCATTTGCAAACTCTCGAGACTAGTTTGCATGAAAATCCCAGATCAGCAGTTTCTGAGACACTCAAACCACCCTGTCTGCCACCAATAATCTTTCCACAGTCAAAGTCACTTAGATCACATTTTTTCCCCATTCTGATGGTTGATGTGAACATCACCTGAAGCTGCTGACCTGTATCTACATGATTGTACACATTGCACTGCTGCCACACAATTGGCTGATTAGACAATCGCATGAATAAGTAGGTGTAATAAAGTAAAAATGTGAGCGTCCATACAGACACATGAACAGAGTAAATTAACGCATGACTTCACCTTGCAGTTGGGACTGGATTTCTTGAAGACTCTGGGACAGGGAGAGAAAGAGGGAGAGAAAGAGGGATGAAGGCAAGGAGACAGAAGAGAGATTTTTAGTTCAGATTAATTTTCAGTTAATTGCCAAATACCAACAGCCACGGACACTCAGCAACAGACAGGGAGCCAAATGGCTACAACAGTGGCCAGTGCAAGTACTGGCATATCAACTCCATACATTTCCAGAGCACAAGGCCCTGACCACAGTAGAACTGTTCTAAATGTTATGACGCATGCAAATCTGAGAGAACAATCCTTAAACACTGACGATGGGCAACAATAGTTTACTCAAAACATAGAAATGGAAATATTGCCTACAAGTACACACACATAAGATTCAATATTACTGGGAGTCATTTCAGTAAAGACATGGTGCAGAGCTCCAGGATTAAACATAAGCCTTTCTGCATCTGCAGCAGGAACCAGAGAGAGGCTGAGAAACAGAGAGAGGCTGAGAAACAGAGGATGTGACCAGAGAGGAGGAATAAGCCAAAGAGAGGGGGAGAGAGGAGAGAAGCAGATGAAGAGTCCTAAAAAAACAAGAACAAACACAACAAACACAACAAACACCACTGCACTAATTCAGTCAAAGAGATGGGCTGGGCTACAATACAACACACGCACACGCACACTCACACACTCACACACTCACACACTCACACACTCACACACTCACATACTCACATACTCACATACTCACATACTCACACACTCACACACTCACATACTCACACACTCACACACTCACACACTCACAGAGGACTGGGCTACAATCAATACAACAACACAGAGATACAGAGTGAGAGAAAGAGAGAGAGAGAGAGAGAGAGAGAGAGAGGGAGGGAGGGAGGGAGGGAGGGAGGGAGAGAGACAGAGAGAGAGGGAGGGAGGGAGGGAGAGATATATAGAAAAAGGGAGAGAGAAGGAGAGGGAGGGAGAGAGAGACAGAAAGATAGATAGAGAGAGAGATATAGAGAGAGGGGGAGGGAGAGATAGAGATAGAGAGATATGCATAGAGAGAGGGAGGGAGAGCAAGAGGGAGGGAGGAAGAGAGAGAGACAGAGAGAGGGCGAAAGAGAAATTTGATTTTTAAAGATGGCTGAAAGTTTCTAATGAAGATGGATAAACTGAGACGGGCTGCTGTTTCTGTCCATCCTGTACCTCTACCCTACACTCTACTGCCCCTGTACCTCTACCCTACACTCCACTGCCCCTGTACCTCTACCCTACACTCTACTGCCCCTGTACCTCTACCCTACACTCTACACCAAGACTCTACTGCCCCCAGGACACACGTACACCCCACACTTTACTGCCCCTGTACCTCTACCATACACTCGACTGCCCCCATGCTCCACCCCACACTCTATTGCCCCAGTTCTATTCTCCCCTTGTTTAAGGCAGAGGCTCATATCCCTTCTTCTTCATCTCCAGAAGAAACTTTGGAATTCAGGAGACCTGTCACTTCGTTGCTATGGCAGCCAGCTGGAGCATTCTGGTTCCCATGACGACAGAACATTCGTCAGCGCAGACACAATAATGCATTTTAAAGCATCATATTTATCAAGGCCTGAGTTTAACCAGGCAGAGAGAGGAGGCCTGAGTTTAACCAGGCAGAGGAGGCCTGAGTTTAACCAGGCAGAGAGAGGAGGCCTGAGTTTAACCAGGCAGACAGAGAGGATGCCTGAGTTTAACCAGGCAGAGGAGGCCTGAGTTTAACCAGGCAGAGAGAGGAGGCCTGAGTTTAACCAGGCAGAGAGAGAGGAGGCCTGAGTTCAACCAGGCACAGAGAGAGGAGGCCTGAGTTTAACCAGGCAGACAGAGAGGAGGGAGGGACAGAGGATATGTGGTCACTGTACGACAGATGAGGTTGAAACAGAAGTGCACTTCCTTCTATGTTTCATGTTTTAAAATATATAATTTTCCATAAGAATATAATTTAAAAAATGAACGCAGTATACCAGAGTCCAGCACTGCAGCAAGCCTGGACACCATAACAACAATATTAATAATATTAATATTAATAATAATAATAATAATAATTTGTTATTTAGCTGATGCTTTTATCCAGAGAAACATGGAGTTAAGGGCCCTGCTCACGGGCCCAACAGCTGTGCAGATCTTATCGCTGGCTACACCGGGGTTTAAACCACCAACCTTCTGGGTCCCAGTCAGGTATCATAGTCGCAAGGCTACTGGTTGCCCCATGAGCGTCTCTACTTGTGTCACATGACCTGTCACAGCCGCTACACAGCCAATCAGCTCTCTGCGTGAAAACACATCCCGACATCTGATCGCGACGCCCACGTATGTCCCCGCTCTGCTGACAGAACGCTAATTAAACATCCACTGTAGTTCATCCAGTGTGTTTATACTGCCTCGACCTGCCCCCACACACACCCCAAACCCCCTCTCTCAGCCAGCAACATTTACCCAGCCCTGCTATGAACACTGTCATACCCAAGCCCCTGTACCCTCTGACAAGAGCCACTTAAAAATCCATTTGCAACCACGCATACACCTTAACAACGGATTAATTTGGTGCTTAACATTTTAATTATTTAAAGCGCTAACATTAAATAAGCATTATTAATATGATGATGATTTATTCATGGAATGGTTAGTCACAGGTCCATAGCAGAAAGACACAAACACATATGATAGGATCTGTGATAAATACAGACCTGTGTACAAAACAGGAAGTTAGACATGAGTAACACAGAGCCTGAGCAGCATCAATGCATCTGCAGTCACAGTGTTAAAGGGCTGCAGTCACAGTGTTAAAGGGCTGCAGTCACAGTGTTAAAGGGCTGCAGTCAGTCACAGTGTTAAAGGGCTGCAGTCAGTCACAGTGTTAAAGGGCTGTAGTCACAGTGTTAAAGGGCTGTAGTCACAGTGTTAAAGGGCTGCAGTCAGTCACAGTGTTAAAGGGCTGCAGTCAGTCACAGTGTTAAAGGGCTGTAGTCAGTCACAGTGTTAAAGGGCTGTAGTCACAGTGTTAAAGGGCTGCAGTCACAGTGTTAAAGGGCTGCAGTCAGTCACAGTGTTAAAGGGCTGCAGTCACACAATTATTGGTTGAAAACCTCTCTATTGTGCAGCACAGAAAGGTGCCAAGTGAAAAAATAGATCCAGTCCAGATCTTTAATGAGCAGGTGTGCCAGGCTGATGGTTAATCCAGAGCCCCTGCCAAAATCTCAGACTGCTTTCAACATTCTTTAAAATATTCACAACAATGTTTGAAATGTGTAAATGTGTGGATGGGATATACTCCTAAAACTGACACATTCTAACCCAGCGGTCTGTGTCTGACACATTATAACCAGGGGTGGCCTGTAGCGTAGTGGTTAAGGTAAATGACTGGGACACGGAAGGTCGGTGGTTCTAATCCCGGTGTCGCCACAATAAGATCCGCACAGCTGTTGGGCCCTTGAGCAAGGCCCTTAATCCTGCATTGCTCCAGGGGAGCTGAAATGCCAATAATGTAATGTAATGTAATCTAACAACCCAGCGGTCTGTGTCTGATACACACTCACACACAAACTCTCTCTCTCACACACAAAGCTTTTATCCCTATTTCCAGCTCCTCTCGCGAACCCGTGAGGATTGAAATTGAGGAGTACTTTGCATACAGGCTGCATAAAACCAAATTAACTCCTGTAAACCAAGCAGAGAGCGAGAGCGAGAGCGAGAGAGCGAGAGAGAGAGAGAGAGAGAGAGAGAGAAAGAGTGAGCGAGAGAGCGAGAGAGCGAGAGAGAGAGAGAGAGAGAGAGAGACTGGGCGGGGATGACTTCTGGAAGCTCTTAGAACGCCCAGTTCCTCATACTGAGGTGAGGTATATCACCATGTGTATTTGCGGGAATGTGTCTGTCTCTGTCTCCTTAAACCGTAAAGGCCCCTGTGCTCCTACATCGGATCCGTACTCTGATAAACTTTACGAACACGGGCTCCAGAGAGGCCGAGATCGCTCCGACCACCTCCACTGCCAACGCACTGTAACTCAGCGTAACCCAGGGGGAAAAACATCTCAATAATAAACACACCCCACCCCCATCACGGACACCTCCCACTTCCAAAGCCGAAAATCTGCAAGAAAACCCATCAACACTCGACTGCAGAACTGTTTTCAGGATTCAAACCCAGAAACTCCAACAGATTTAACAGTACGGTGAGCGTAACGTGCAAATGCACCGCCGTTCACCGGATGAAGGTTGAGACATTGTTCCCGTCGTATTTCTGTTCACTTTTTGAGTAAAGTCAGATTTCTGGAACTCCTCTACAGTGTGCTGGGAGAATGTTTCGGCTGAGGCATGTAAACCGAAAAAGTGTTATTAAAATTCTACGCATGAATTTGGAATTTTAGATTACCTCACATTGAAATTCACAGTGAACTGCATGCCAGCAAGAAATATAGCGATTATTTATACTTTATTCCATCAAACCCGCACACGAATTCAAAAAACGAATCAACAGACTATCTACTTTCTGGATGGTGTTTCGGTAACAGGTAGTGCAACCAACATCCCCTGCACGCGCTCGGCAGCTGGACAGTCACGGAGCAAATGTCAGCTTCAATGTGTGGGTGTTTCACGCAGCAAGCCGACAAACACTAATATACCGGTTTGCCAACATAGCGACAACATCTAGCATTTCTAACGTTAACTCGCCTTTTGCGTTAAACTGTGAAGCCGATTTTGCTACTCGTGCTTGATTGTGAATGATTCTATATACAGTAACAGTTACTGCCTTTGATCATCATTTACGAGCCAGCTAGTAAATTAACAAGACGGCACCCCGCCCCTTGGCTTACAGCACAGAATGTAAAGCATCTTTTTGCTAAATACGTGACAATAACTAACTTAAATGCCCAAAATCTATACCAGCTTTATAGCCTCAAATCTACATATAGCTATAGCTAGCTAACGATAGGCTTCCACCAGCCGGCATCTCCGCGCGTAACGTTGCACTCTCAGCCCGTTCAATCTGCGACCAGGTGGCTGTCAGAAGCCCTGGAACACGCGAAACTTGCCAATCAAATTATTAGCGTCGCTGGTGAAACCCACCACTCGCAGCAGGGATATGAATTACCTCGTCATCCAGCTTATATATTGCATTGGTTTCGATAGCCAGAATTAGCTGGCTAGCTTTAGCAACCTGTCCAGGCTACATCACAGCGTAAAAGCGAAATGTCAATTTGGCCAGCGGACGTTGGCATATTTTGCAGAAAAATGAACTGACCTGGTCCCCGCCTTGTCCCCCATTCCTGGCAGAGCGTGTGGAGATAAATTAGGCAGGATTTGGCAAGACTCCGTGTTTTGATTACGCCTCTGGTTCCACTTCCCTCACACGTTCGTAGCCTCGGCTCCGGCCGCCCGCTCTCTCGCTCGCTCGCTCGCTCGCACAGTAG
>NC_083766.1:63584926-63592426 GCF_963514075.1 Conger conger
AACACTCTCGATAAAACCTTACGACGGTAGTGAAATCCCGTCCTCGGAATAGTACATGTTAACTTTTCAGCAATACAACCCGTCAACTAACGTTGGTCGGAAACACGATTTTCCCTTCCGTCTTCTCCGTTGGTTTGTTTGTTGACTGTTTAACCTAATTTTAGGTGCATACCGCCACCTACCGCACTGGAGTGAGTTTCGCAACCCCCCGTGTATGACCGGAAGCACCCGTACTGTCGCGATATACCCGTACTGTCGCAATATAATAATACACACACGCGCGCACACACACAGCCCATCACCCACGCAGACCGAACACACATCAGTTTCAACATGCATGCACACGATGCATCCACACATTATGTCTCTCTGGTAGATCTGCAATCTCTGTCAGCTTTCCACCGCTTGCTTGTGCATACGGTCGCATCGTGGATTTAACTTGGGTTTTCTGTGTTGTCTTTCTCTGTCTCATGCTTAATCGTATTGCCTATTTAACTTTGTTTAATTTAATTTAATTTACAATAATTGTAAGGGGTGCCAATCATGTTGACACCAATGGTTTTCAGAAACAATGAGATTACTTCATAGAAACATTGAAAAATGAGGTTTAGTGTACGGAGATAAAAGTATCTCGTTTTCCATGTGTATTATCTGTGTTGTTTATTATAGCCTTTTTTCTTCATTTTGATCAAGGGTGCCAATAATTCTGGAGCTCACGGAACTCAAATCAGAGGTCCATATTAAGCCCCTCCCCTGGAACAATCAGACACATTTGATTGGCCAAGTCGAATGTCGGACTGGCGCCAGTTTTCCCAGCGAGTTTTGGGGACACTCATCAGTCAAGCAAGCTCGCTCACTAAGTTACCGTATTTAAAAAAATACATTTCAGTCATGAATACCTGCATATAGCCTCGGTGTAGTCCAATTGGATACAAATACGACATAAACACAGGAACTGCGAAGGGTGAGCTTGAACTGGTGCTGTCAAACTAATTACGTTAGCTTCATTTGCGATTTAATCTTAAATCACTGTTAGCGTTCACAATTTAGCAACGACAAATTATCAAAGTAAATGTATGTCGCTGTGAAAGTGAAAGTCGCTGAGCCTTGATTATGGAGTTCGGTACCTGTCGATTTTGACTTGATTTGGCTACTTTTCTATATCGTCCCAATGGGAGCCATGTGGCTTGCTTTCCATGCGTGACGATGCGTAGCCTCGTTCAACAAGTTAGCTGCCTGGGCTACATTGCAGACAGTTTCTACTTACAATTGCTGCAACAAGGAACTAAGGAGGCTTGTGTTTCAACAATTCCCATCGAAAATGAAAGTGGTAATCCTAAAACTATCATTCAACGTCTCTGAAAGATAGCTCTTGCTTGGTTTCTTTCATTCTGAATGGTCTCCGTTAACGTTTTACTTGCAAAGCCTGGGGATTTTGATAATGTATCGCACTCTCGTGTGAGCGCATGGAATATGGGGATTAACGCGGTTACGACGCGGACACCCACCCGAGACTGCTTGCTTTGCGGTCTGTGTGCACAGTGACCCAGCCCGTCGTGTAGCCAGCCTGACCCGAAGCGAACTTTGGAGACAAAAAATTACGGAGAAACGCAGAGCAAAGTCCATGGGAAGTGGGAAATTGCATTTTATATCTTGGAACAGCGGTCTCAAACTCAGTGGCACGGAGGGCCGTGTGTACGCTGGTTTTTATTTTTATATTGTATAAACAATTATATTAGAGTAGTTCAATTATCTGATGAATTAGGGCTAGACATATAGAGCTGCACATAATGGATATAAAGTGAAATAACAACTTTATATAACCGTTCTGTGCTTTAATGCAGTTAAATGCATATGACTGAAGGAGTAATTAATTGGGTTGGAGTGAAAACCTGCATACACATGGCCCTCAGAGTTTGAGACTGACTGAGTGACTCTGTGGTTTAACAGATTTACGTATGATCAATTCATACAGGTAGTTGGAGTTTATTGCTGTACTATACTGTCTCTCAGTGGAGTTTATGGCTGTACTGTACTGTCTCTCAGTGGAGTTTATTATTGTACTATACTGTGATTTAAAGGATTCTGGGTTTTACTCAGTGCAGTTATCCTGCTCAGGCAGTCCTCCTGCTTCATGATACAGTACCTGCTCTCAGTGACTGTAAGGTTTTGGTCTCATGGAACCGGATCGTAGTGGTACGATGATGATGATGATGATGATGATGATGATGGTGGTGGTGGTGATGATGATGGTGATGATGATGAGAATGAAGGAACTTTAGTAGTCCAATCATATATTTTCACCAAGCCCACCCTTAGAAACACACACAGCCAGCTGCCACTGTTCTAAACGCATTCTGTGCAGCCCCGCGGCACAAAATGGCTGCTCACCCCCTGTCCCAAAATGGCTGCCCAGCGCAAAACGGCTGTGCAGAGGCCTGGACCGGTCCGACGCCCTGGCCTGTGGGCCTGCTTTAAGCTGGTTTCAGCACTGGTGCCATTTGCCCTGCCAGATTTTAAATCATCTGAAATATGATTAGAACGCTCTCAACTGAACATTCTAACGCTGATGTCACAATCACAATGTGAAAGCAATGGCATTCTAGAACACTGTGACTTTTAGAATTGTGAAAAAAAGAGAAAAAAAACATTCTAGAAAAACTACTTTTCTTTTAGAGGGTAAAATAAGTTAATTAATTAAAGTCTTTCAGTAGCCTTGTGTGTTTTTGAACAGATAAGTGCAGCTGTGCACTCCTGTGCATACATGACAGCCACACATACTGTCACATAGTGCACAGATGTGTGGTGATCTGCCTCTGTGGTGAAACTCGTGCACTGGGATGGTGATCGGGCTGGACTGGGCAGATGGGCTGTGTAGCTGGGAGACTTGGTGGCTGTTCTCCACTGGTCCAGTTAGATTATAACTGGGGTGGCTGGTATTTTGGGGTGTGATGTAGGGTCACCCAACATTTCCAACCTGTGATTCTTCAGTTCTGATTCGGAGATGCTGCTGGAGCTGGTGCATACCGACTTCCAGAGCCGCTGATTCCCTGCGTGGTGGGGCGGATGTGTTCTGACGTCACATGTCGCAGGTTCACGACATTGTTGTGAGCGGAGGTGATGACGCGCCCCGTCCGGTGTGGCTCATCCGCTTTGCAGCAGTGGAGCGGCAGCAGGAAAAAAACATAACCGCAAATCCACCCGGAGGGAAAGACCAGCCGCGCTGTTATTACCAGGTACGGTGTGCGAAAATGTTCCACGGCAAAGATATACTACTTTGTTTTGGCGTGGGAGACACGGCTGTTTATTAATAAGTGCAAAGCGGAGGAACTATTTGACCAGCGGAGGGATAGTAGCAGCTCCGCAGGGGGTGAATGGGCTGAAAAGCCATGTGCTTCTTTGTTTACAAAAACAGCGGCGGGCGGAGAATCGACCAAAGATGCTTGGATAATTATTTAGTTAGATGGGAATATGCAAAGTAAATGTGTAGTGTGGAGTCTACCAGCACCCGACAGCCAGCGTCGTACGATATACGTCCAAAGATGAAAGAAAAACAACGGTTTGTTGTCCGGCGGCTGGGCAGCAAGAGGCGAGTTGATTAATTCCACCGAACGGCCTTTTGACACAAGAACATATTTATTTACATACTGTGGACCACGGAGGCCCCGTCTGCGCATCTCAAACTATACGGACCGGTGTGGGGCGAGAGGGAGCATAGTTTGGGGATTTTGTGAGTTAAATTTACGCATCTAGCAAGTCGTGTTCCCCAAGCTCTGTCTGTGCTGGGGGCGAGGTGTGTGCACAACAAAGAGATTTGGAAAAGGCGAAGGGGGGCATTGTCTAACCTTTCCCTTGAAGTAAGTTCTCTAATTTACTCACTTTAATCGCGCAGTCCGTCACAGAGTTTACCCGAGCGCTGCCTCGCCACCCTCGCGTTTCCCTTCAGGAGGGCAGCGATTGAACCGAAAGTGAAATGACTGAGAGAATTTGTTTGGGCTTTAACGTGTCTCGCATTTAGATGCAGCTGCGGAGGAAGCACAGTTGTACTACGTTTTTTTTGTAATTAACCAACGGTTTAAACCGATCCAATCGTCGGGTGGTTTTAAACCTTAGCGGTGCTTTTCGGGGTTAAAGCAGGTAATCGTTTGTGGGAGTTTCATTGTCATCAATTTTTTGATCCCGCTAACGAGTTGAGATTTTTTTTTTTAGTTGATTCAAGCGATTTCAGGGGAGGGGCCATTTCCCTACCCCCACTCCCCCGTACGCAAACGCCTAAAACCGGAGAGTTTGCTTTTTGTAAAACCCACGACTTTCTCGGTCCCACAGTTCGTATTACCAACGATGACTTTTTGTTTTTGTGGTTGAATATGGTGCGTTTTGATTTTTAACAGGATTTAAATGCAATCGCTCAGCCTCGCTACTGGGTGCGGGGGAGGGGGCAGGTCACGTGGGTGAAGGGTTTGTTTACAAGCGGCGCAAAGGGCGAATCAATAGGAGGGCGGGAGCGCGCCGCGCCGCCGGGAGTCGGGAGCGTTGGGGCTGGATTGTCAGTGAAAAGCCCCGCACTCAGTTCTTCCTTCTATCATCGCATATATTTGGGCCACATTTAATTTTATGTGTTGTTTTTGCCCTCCCCCTAACCCGTTGTTTGATCGTGATCGGCGCTTTTTCTGAAACTCTTCGCGAGCTACAGGCTTAGACTGAGATGCCTCCTATATACTCAGAAACGCCACTTGATTAAAATATAAAATTTAGTCTGCCTGGAGGTCCTTACCAGCTGCTTTCTTTCCGTTTGCTTGTTGTTTTCCCCCAGGTATCACATTTTAAATGCGTTTTATTTACCCGTGTTTGTCAGGGTGTTTGTCAGGGAGAAGCGCTGGTGCTGGTTAATGAGCCAGAGGACGGCCTGAGAGACTGAGAGACTGAAAGTAAAAATGCCTCCTGCTCTGAAATCTCTCCCTACAGCCCAGAGTGGCCGGTCCCAGAGTGGCCGGTCCCAGAGTGGCCGGTCCCAGAGTGGCCGGTCCCAGAGTGGCCGGTCCCAGAGTGCAAGTCCCAGAGGGAGGCTGATGGAGCTGAACAGGTGAGCGTCATGGTGACCACAGGTCTGTGACAGGGATCCATCTCATTACAGTACATTACAAGGCATTCAGCAGACGCTCTTATCCACAGCAACATACAACAAAGTGCAGATCAAACACAAGTACAAGTGTGAAGAGGACACACAGGTGCAGATGCACACAGACACACACAGGTACAAGTGCCCACGCACAGATACACACAGGTACAAGTGCCCACGCACAGATACACACAGGTACAAGTGCCCACGCACAGATACACACAGGTACAAGTGCCCACGCACAGATACACACAGGTACAAGTGCCCACGCACAGATACACACAGGTACAAGTGCCCACGCACAGATACACACAGGTACAAGTGCCCACGCACAGATACACACAGGTACAAGTGCCCACGCACAGATACACACAGGTACAAGTGCCCACGCACAGATACACACAGGTACAAGTGCCCACGCACAGATACACACAGGTACAAGTGCCCACGCACAGATACACACAGGTACAAGTGCCCACGCACAGATACACACAGGTACAAGTGCCCACGCACAGATACACACAGGTACAAGTGCCCACGCAGGTACAGGTGAGTGTGTGGTAAAGTGCTTACAGTGCAGGTAGAGGTTTATCCTGCCTACCGCAGTGTGGGCACTTCTCTCACACGCCCAACCATGAGTGCCACGCCCGCTTCCTGCCACACCTGCTTCCTGCTGACTGAGGAAGTGACTGTTTGTATACACACTTGTGAAGTTGTATTGTGCATTTCCATTTTCCATTTTATGACCACTGAATCTGCAGCGTATGATGTGGCATCTGGCCTCTGTGAGTCCAAAGTGCTGTTTGTGCAGGTAGCTGCATCACTGACCCTACTGCAAAACCAGCACTTCCCAACCCACACAGTGCTCTGTGCGCCTGTACCTCAACCAGCCACCAGAGGGAGCCAGACTGTCTGTGAGAGCCTCACTGCCTGGGCTGCACTGCCTGCCTCTGACCAGCAGGGGGAGCTGACACAGCCTGTCAGTGTGTCCCATTATCTTTCACTGCCCCACTACCACTCCTCCACTCCACCCTCCTATACTCCACTCCTCCACTCCACCCTCCTTTATGCCACTCCACCCTCCTTTACTCCACTCCACCCTCCTTTATGCCCCTCCTCCACTCCACCCTCCTTTACTCCACTCCACCCTCCTTTACTCCACTCCCCCACTCCACCCTCCTTTACTCCACTCCTCCACTCCACCCTCCTTTACTCCACTCCACCCTCCTTTACTCCACTCCCCCACTCCACCCTCCTTTACTCCACTCCTCCACTCCACCCTCCTTTATTCCACTCCTCCACTCCACCCTCCTTTACTCCACTCCTCCCTCTGAGAATCCCAATGTGTTCCGAACAGCATGTGCTGTAACAGGTTATGTTTTTGGCTATTTTCAGTTGCGTCTCACATACGCTAATTCAGAAACATTTCTGTAGATTAGTGAAACGTTGCCTAGCCTATATGGCGCTTCATATGTGAGTTAAGCCTATCGTTTTCCAATGTTCAGTGTTCACATTGAAAAACTATTATTTCCCAGTGTAACATCTGTAACACATTTATTGGTAATAAATATGTAATTTGGAAATGGTTGGTTGAATAAATCAATCCGTGCATGTTTACGCATGTTATTGAAATATTGGTAGTCATGATGGTTTTATATATATAACCCCGTTTCCCTGATTTAAATTGCAGAATATGTTGACATTTCACAGTCTGGGGAGGATAATGTGCATGGTAATGACAGTGGATGGAGGAGGACGCTCATACCTCACTCCTGTAGCCTCTGTGTGTCTGTTAGAGGTTGACTACGGCCAAGCAAACATTTTAGACTGTCTGTGTGTAAGGTTTGTATCTATGTGTGAGTGTGTGTGTGTGTGTGATTGTACTCGTGTGTGTGTGTGACTGTACTTGTATGTGTGTTTGTGTGTGTGTGTGTGTGTGATTGTACTTGTGTGTGTGTGTGTGACTGTACTTGTATGTATGTGTGTGTGTGTGTGTGTGTGTGATTGTACTCGTATGTGTGTGATTGTACTCGTGTCTGTGTGTGTGGTTGTACTTGTGTGTGTGTGTGATTGTACTCGTATGTGTGTGATTGTACTCGTGTCTGTGTGTGTGGTTGTACTTGTGTGTGTGTGTGTGATTGTACTGGTATGTGTGTGATTGTACTCGTGTCTGTGTGTGTGATTGTACTTGTGTGTGTGTGTGTGTGAGATTGTATTCCTGTGTGTGTGTGTGATTGTACTTGTGTGTGTGTGTGACTGTACTTGTATGTGTGTGTGTGTGTGTGTGATTGTACTCGTATGTGTGTGATTGTACTCGTGTCTGTGTGTGTGATTGTACTTGTGTGTGTGTGAGATTGTATTCCTGTGTGTGTGTGTGTGTG
>NC_083766.1:63597426-63599926 GCF_963514075.1 Conger conger
TTCCTTCTCCATACTCTTCTCTTCCCATCATTCTGGTACAAGTTGATCTTTGTCTCATCTGTCCATAGGATGTTGTTCCAGAACTGTAAAGGCTTTTTTAGATGTTGTTTGGCAAACTAATCTGGTCTTCCTGTTTTTGAGGCTCATAAATGGTTTACATCTTGTGGTGAACCCTCTGTATTCACTCTGGTGAAGTCTTCTCTTGATTGTTGACTTTGACACACATACACCTACCTCCTGGAGAGTGTTTTTGATCTGGCCAACTGTTGTGAAGGTTTTTCTTCACCAGGGAAATAATTCTTCTGTCATCCACCACATTTGTTTTCCGTGGTCTTCCGGGTCTTTTGGTGTTGCTGAGCTCACTGCTGCATTCTTTCTTTTTAAGAATGTTCCAAACAGTTGACTTGGCCACACCTAATGTTTTTGCTATCTCTCTGATGGGTTTGTTTAGATTTTTCAGCCTAATGATGGCTTGCTTCACTGATAGTGACAGTTCTTTGGATCTCATATTGAGAGTTGACAGCAACAGATTCCAAGTGCAAATAGCACACTTGAAATGAACTCTAGACCTTTTATCTGCTTCTTGTAAATGAGATAATGAGGGAATAACACACACCTGGCCATGGAACAGCTGAGCAGCCAATTGTCCCATTACTTTTGGTCCCTTAAAAAGTGGGAGGCACATATAGAAACTGTTGTAATTCCTACACCGTTCACCTGATTTGGATGTAAATGCCCTCAAATTAAAGCTGAAATTCTGCAGTTAAAGCACATCTTGTACGTTTCATTTCAAATCCATTGTGGTGGTGTATAGAGCCAAAAAGATGAGAATTGTGTCGATGTCCCAATATTTATGGACCTGACTGTACATACTCACATTCACTCTCAGATACGCACACACACATATACATACTCACTCTCTCTCACACACACACACACATGCACACACACGCCAAAGGGCTGTAATGAGCCAGCCTGGTTCAGCTCTACAGTGGGAAAGGGCTATAATGAGTCAGCCTGGTTCAGCTCTACAGTGAGAAAGGGCTATAATGAGTCAGCCTGGTTCAGCTCTACAGTGAGAAAGGGCTATAATGAGCCAGCCTGGTTCAGCTCTACAGTGGGAAAGGGCTATAATGAGCCAGCCTGGTTCAGCTCTACAGTGGGAAAGGGCTATAATGAGCCAGCCTGGTTCAGCTCTACAGTGGGAAAGGGCTATAATGAGACAGCCTGGTTCAGCTCTACAGTGGGAAAGGGCTATAATGAGCCAGCCTGGTTCAGCTCTACAGTGGGAAAGGGCTATAATGAGCCAGCCTGGTTCAGCTCTACAGTGGGAAAGGGCTGTAATGAGTCAGCCTGGTTCAGCTCTACAGTGAGAAAGGGCTATAATGAGCCAGCCTGGTTCAGCTCTACAGTGGGAAAGGGCTATAATGAGCCAGCCTGGTTCAGCTCTACAGTGGGAAAGGGCTATAATGACCCTGGTCCAGCTCTACAGTGGGAAAGGGCTATAATGAGCCAGCCTGGTTCAGCTCTACAGTGGGAAAGGGCTATAATGACCCTGGTCCAGCTCTACAGGGGGAAAGGGCTATAATGAGACAGCCTGGTTCAGCTCTACAGTGGGAAAGGGCTATAATGAACCAGCCTGGTTCAGCTCTACAGTGGGAAAGGGCTATAATGAGCCAGCCTGGTTCAGCTCTACAGTGGGAAAGGGCTATAATGAGCCAGCCTGGTTCAGCTCTACAGTGAGAAAGGGCTATAATGACCCTGGTTCAGCTCTACAGTGGGAAAGGGCTATAATGAGACAGCCTGGTTCAGCTCTACAGTGAGAAAGGGCTATAATGAGCCTGGTTCAGCTCTACAGTGGGAAAGGGCTATAATGAGACAGCCTGGTTCAGCTCTACAGTGGGAAAGGGCTATAATGAACCAGCCTGGTTCAGCTCTACAGTGGGAAAGGGCTATAATGAGCCAGCCTGGTTCAGCTCTACAGTGGGAAAGGGCTATAATGAGCCAGCCTGGTTCAGCTCTACAGTGGGAAAGTGGTAATAGTTAATTATTTTATTCTAATTAATAGACTTAGAAACAGCTTTTTTTTAATACCAGAAAAATGTGGACAGAAGCTATTTGAAAGGTTTTACATTTTTATTGGCAGTAAACTTTGTGTGGCTGTGGAGCAGGAGGTGAGCCGTCTGACCGCGACGGGCGGGCGGGCGGCCGGGTGGGCTGGGCAGGCCGTTAAAACCAAGGCTGTTAATGTGCGCGGCCAGCTGGATTTCCCCCGATGGGTTTCTAATCGCAAAATGTATCATTCTCAAAAAATAAATTATTCTCAGTCTTATAAAGCAAAAGGATATTTTTCTTACAGTCTGACTCTCAGCCACATCTTGCTTTGTAATATTTTATTGAATAATGTTTGTGAACCACTGTCGTCCTCTCCAATCTAATGTTACAGTCCAGCATTTTAATTTAACACGGACCCTATACATTTAAGAATAAATATAGGTGG